>NW_015506207.1:212478-219598 GCF_001515645.1 Sinocyclocheilus grahami | reverse complement strand
AGGGAAAGTGTTGGCTGGTGTCACTATCTCATGAACGCGCCGGCGGATCTCCACCAAATTCGGGGGATCACTTCAGCTCGAGGAGCCCTCTCGAACGCCACCCTCCGCGCGTCGATAGCCCCCTGGGATCGCTTGATCAGTTTCCAAACCCTGGGGGCTATCCACGCGGGTGTGGTCTCATTCGAAAGAGGGCCTCGAAACGTACACTCGATTCACATTCGAGAGGGTTCCTCGAGCTTAAGGGATCCCCACTCGACAGCGCGTGCTGCATCCTTTATACAATCTCTAGATTATAAAACACTGCATTCTGTCAGCAATGTAACGCAGCAGTAACGTAGAGAGACCTCGGCTTGTGACTATACTCTAATTACTATTTTGAAAATTATAACACGTTAAATTACTCTGTTACTAAAAAAGTAATCAAATTACAGTAACGCGTTACTGCCCAACACTGGCCGTGACACGTGCAGTCACTGTTTCCTTTTATTGTGGCCAGCCTAAGGCACACCTGTGCAATAATCATGCTGTCTAATCAGCATCTTGATATGCCACACCTGTGAGGTGGATGGATTATCTCGGCAAAGGAGAAGTGCTCACTAACACAGATTTAGACAGATTTGTGAACAATATTTGAGAGAAATAGGCCTTTTGTGTACATAGAAAAAGTCTTAGATCTTTGAGTTCAGCTCATGAAAAATGGGGGCAAAAACAAAAGTGTTGGGTTTATAATTTTGTTCAGTGTATATAGCACATTTAGGACTGGTCTATGATAAATCAATCCTGGGTCAAGTTATAGGGGTTTGATAACTAGCTTAAGAGTGTCCTAAAGAAAGTGCAAAGTTAAAAATATTGAGAGGTTCTGAGATTAACACCTCTTTCAGTAGCTAAGTGCTTATAAGATCTAGGTATGCATGTTGTTGGTTTTAATGCCGGGACACCAAGGCGATGTTCGGCTGTCGATTCGCGTCTGTCGGGCTAGTTTGGTGTGTTTCACACATCGGCAGCAGCTTGCCCGATTGAACATGCTGAATTGCCGTCATGGCTGTCAGTGAGAGTGAGAACTCTGATCGGATGTTCAGTTTAGCAAACGAGTCAGTGCTCAAGAATTAAAGCGTTGTGATGAAAACGGGCAAGTAAATGAAGGCGGTACAGACAGAAGGCTGTTCTAATGTTACGTGATCTTTCCCAAGCATTCCAATGTGCGAATATTGTCCTTTCAACATGAGCCGCTTAAAATTAAGAAAGTTATCAGCATAACTGATATTCTAAATGGCAAGTAAGCGCTGCTTTGTTTACGTTTCGTATATCTTGTAAATCCTGGTTTCGGCTCCTCCTTTAGAATGACGAACATTGCTATAGATGGCTAACTCCTCTCATGTAGGCGCAGATCACACGAGTTAGTTTGTAGTCGGATGCAATCTGTGTTGTGTCTTCAAGCGCTGCTTGTCGGCAGCAGCTTGCCCGATTGAACATGCTGAATTGCCGTCATGGCTGTCAGTGAGAGTGAGAACTCTCGGATGTTCAGTTTAGCAAACGAGTCAGTGCTCAAGAATTAAAGCGTTGTGATGAAAACGGGCAAGTAAATGAAGGCGGTACAGACAGAAGGCTGTTCTAATGTTACGTGATCTTTCCCAAGCATTCCAATGTGCGAATATTGTCCTTTCAACATGAGCCGCTTAAAATTAAGAAAGTTATCAGCATAACTGATATTCTAAATGGCAAGTAAGCGCTGCTTTGTTTACGTTTCGTATATCTTGTAAATCCTGGTTTCGGCTCCTCCTTTAGAATGACGAACATTGCTATAGATGGCTAACTCCTCTCATGTAGGCGCAGATCACACGAGTTAGTTTGTAGTCGGATGCAATCTGTGTTGTGTCTTCAAGCGCTGCTTATTTGTCCAGATGCTGCTGACATGAGGCAACAACACCGTCAGCTTTTGTCGCTGCTAGTTCTTTGAAGGCGGCTTGATGTGTCCCGGCCTTAAATGCTTTCATGTTGGTTTTCACATCTTTTGCTTTGTGGCTTTAAACTGTGGTTAACTTGTATTTATAATTTTTTTTACTTTAGGACTGCTGGTGCTGAAAGAGGAGAATAAAGATCTGAATGAAATGGAACAGACAGATCAGTATATAAAAAAACATGATTCCATAAATGGTGAAAAAGCCACAACGACTAAAACGACTTCCGTACGAAAAAGAGCTCAGAAAACCAAACGTAACCGCCGTTTCACCTGCCATCATTGTGGGAGGAATTTCGGTGAAAAAGAAAAACTTAAAATGCACGTGAGAGTTCACACTGGAGAGAGGCCGTTTCCCTGTCAACAGTGTGGAAAGAGCTTCACTCAACAAGGAGCCCTTAAAAGGCACATGAGAACTCACACGGGAGAGAAGCCTTACACCTGCCAACAGTGTGGAAACGGTTTCACTCAAAAAGGACACCTTAAAAATCACGTGAGAACTCACTCGGGAGAGAAGCCATTCATCTGCCAACAGTGTGGAAGTTGTTTCACTCAAAAAGTACACCTTCAAGGTCACATGAGGACTCACTCGGGAGAGAAGCCTTACACTTGCCATCAGTGTGGAAAGCGTTTTACACAGAAAGGCACCCTTCATTCCCACATGATTATTCATACTGGAGAGAAGCCTTACACATGCGAACAGTGTGGAAAGAGTTTCCCTGCAAAACAAAGCCTTAAAGGACACATGAGAGTTCACACCGGAGAGAAGCCTTACTCTTGCGAGTATTGTGGGAAGAGATTCACACATATATACACCCGTAATTACCACATGAGAATTCACACTGGAAAGCAGCTGTTCACATGTGATCGTTGTGGAAAGAGCCTCGCAACAGAATTTAGTCTTAAGTGTCACAAGATCAGGCACACTGGAAAGAAACCCTTCAAATGTGATCAGTGTGGAAGGCGTTTCATTCGTAAGATAAGCCTTAAGTACCACATGAAGACTCATTCAGCAGAGAAATGCTGTAAATGTGCTCAGTGTGGAAGGAGTTTCAGTCATAAAGCTAGCCTCAATGCTCACATGAGTAAGGAACACACTCGAGAGAAGCCTGTGGGAAGAGCATCTCATAAATAGAAAATCTTAAGATTCACATGAAATATGTGTGGAATCATGTGAAGAAGCCCACATGAGATTTCACTGAGGGGAGAACTATTTTATATGCCATCATTGTGCAAAGTGTTTCACAGACAAAGGAAACCGGAAGACTTGCATAGTTCACACTGGAGTGAGGACTTTCACGTGTTGCTGTGTGTTCCTGAAATGCCATTCAAGATCATTCTGGAAATGAAGTGACTGTGACAAGGTTCACCGAAAGAGGCCATTTTAAAAATCACTGGCGTATTCACTCTGGAAGAATTCCCTTGTAATACATTTCTTTTGACGTCACACCTAATAGATGCACCTAAGAAGTGGCCCTGCAATTTATAATAGCACCAGAAAATAGGTAGGCTTATCTGTTTGATATTAAGACTGTTCACACCACATCTGAATGTGTGCTATATCTGATTATTGTTCACGTTTTTACATGTGGCTTGAGGCTTTTTTTTAAACGTTTTTTATATATGATCTCCTGTACCCACACATGACTGTCTCCTTTTCTATAGTTTCAAATATCGCAGTAGACACTCAAATTTCAATTGTATGGAGACATTGTGCCATTCCATATACAGTTGCGCTCAAAATTATTCATACCCTTGGTAAATACGATCAAAGGCAGCCCTGAAAATAAGTCTGCATTGTTTATCCATTTGATCTGTCATTCAAAAATAAAATTAAAAATCGAACCTTTAATTGAAGTTAAAAAAAAAAAAAGTGAGGGGAATGTGTGGGGGGGAAATCACATTATGAAATAAATATTTTTCTCTAATACACAATGGCCACAATTATTGGTACCCCTAGAAATTCTTATGATTAAAATATCTCTGGATTTTCATTCATATTTGCATTTTTTTATCACACCAGGCTGACTAGGAACATGCAATTATCCAGCCATGGCTTCCTGTTTCAAAGGAATATAAATATGAGGAACACAAAGGCCAAATTCCTGACAGCATTGTAGATTCTATCAAATAACAACAGATAAAACATTGGTTATAAATGGTCTCTCATCTCTGATCAGGTGTTCTCCAAACTCTTCAGGCATTACAGGAGAAAACTCAGAGCGGTTATCTTGGCAAAAGGAGGTTACAAAAAGTATTGAATAGAGGGTATGATTAATTGTGGTCAATGTGTATTAGAGAAATAAAATATTTATTTCATAATGAGGTTTTTCCCTCCATTTTTCCCATCAGAGTCATGTGTTGGATTTGTATTATCAGAGTTTTCTGACTTGTCGGTAAATTAGTTTTATAATGATTCTGACACCACGTGAATGCAGTGTAATTTAACTAGCGATCATGTATGGTGATGATCATTTATACATCTGTTGTGGATTATCAATCCACAGCTCACGGAGTCATGATTATGTGTCTGTTCTTTGTGCTCGGTTTGTTTGGACTTTTAGTTAGTTTTTAGTTCCCTGATATTTAGCCCTCATCTTTCTATTGTTTCTTGTGGATTGTGTTAGTTCAGGTTATTTCTGCCTCTCCTCGTTTCTTGGTTTTCTCTAGTTTCCATGTTTCTGTTACTCTTGTTATTATTTGCTGTAATAAAAATCTGCATCTGGATCCTGTCTTCCTTGTCTCTGGGTTCACCTTACATGACTAGGCAATACTTGCATAGTTCGCTTCACATCATCTCTAGTCTCAGCGCTGTCTGAGGTGCTGTTGCCAACATCTTTGTACAAATGGACAAATCATTCAAATGAACTTAAGTTTAAAACATATCTTAACGCAGATTAAATAAAAGACTGAAGGTACTCATAATCCATATTACATTTATTACTATGCTATTAAAATATTTTTCATGTTGGGTAAAGTTGATAAATAGAGTAATATATTAGTTATCTATCAAGACCGTTAATTATACTTTTAAAAGTAATGAGCTAGCTGCTTCATGTTTCTGGTTAATTAGAGCGGACAGAGAAACACGATGCACTTCTCTAGAGAAACCCTGCTCTCAGAACCAGACAGATGCACAAGAAGGGCAGTGCTGACAAGGGCAACGCCTGGTCTACAATAGCAGAGGCACTGAATTGCTCTCAAGATCTTACATTAAAAGTTATGCAGAAGTCAGTCAGGGAGAGATTCAGCTTAATACAGGTGAAAGACGAGAAACAGAAATGACAGCGCTTGATGATCTTCTAGAAGAAATAAGAGAAAGAAAGAGCAGCTGAGGAAAACAGAGGGAGTGATGACAATATGAAGAAGTTAGAGACAGACAGGGCCATGGAGAGGCTGAGCCAGACCACCAGGGGGCCGTCTCATAAAACAAGTTTACCCAATAAGCCAGGCTTATTTCAGTCAGTCTGACTCATTGTCACTTGATTTGGTTTCAGAAAGCAAAAGTAGCAAAGCTCAAGCTAGTCACTGTGATAACTTATGCTGGAAACTAACCTGGTGCGGAGCAGGCTAAGCTGAGCTCCTCTAACTCTGACCAACAGGAACACATTGATATCACCACTGACTCTCACACATACTATTAGCTGACTTTATTATCAGTCCAAAAATAAAAGCATACAGAAAACACAACTTAAATAAATCTAATAAATAAAAATAACAACCAACTGTATTTAATGTATTGTGCCCAGAATTTAAAGACCTTTTTTTTTTTTTTAAAGATATCTGAAACCATTTTAACACAGCTGCTACTTGTGCATTCAGTTATCAGCAGTTTCTAGCCATGCAGCCTTCTCTGGGGTTTATGGTTATTAGTAGAACATTACAACATTACAATCTAAAATTGCTCTTTAAAGCATTAAAAACACTCAATAAAAAGATAAAATCATAAATAACAGAAAACAGACTACATTTGAACTGATAAGAGGAATACACATTAACTCATTTGAGCTAGTAATTAGAGCTGTATTAGCCAGTTTACTTTTGATTTACAGTTACTGCTATCATAAAAATACACTTATATAGAGGATTAAAATTCTACATGTGTCACATTTAATGTCCAACAACAAATATTTTAGCAGAATGCATATTTACTCAGAATTATTGTGCTACTATTCTATTGCGCTCCGTCTGTTTAGTGTGCATGTAGCAGAATGGATATATTTGCATGACTTTCTAACAGTTACAGATGAAGAATATACCTGTGACATGTCTGTTATGCACTGAGGAAAACACAACGTCTCAAATGCATTAAACAGCACAGATACAGTATATTCGCTGATTGTCATGGTGGATCGATTTGATCCATGATCAACATTAAGGGCTGCTTAAGAATAATGATTTGACTTGATTACTTCAAGTCAGGTTTTGGACTTTTATGCATCTTTTATGAAACGGTCCCCAGGAGGCTTAGTGAAGAGGGAGAGGACTGGAGAAATAGCAAACGATGAAGAAGTGGGAAAGACAGCATTGAGTTTCTGAGGGAGAGAAGCCAGGCTGAGAGGGCTCTAAGGGAAAGGAACTGGAAGTGATACAGGTTGAAGAGCACGCAAAGGCAGCACAACAGACACAACAGCAGATGAGTGAAATGAGACAACTAATGCAGCAGCAAGTGCAGGCAGTGCAGACTATCCTGCTTCAGCAACGGCAGAAACAAGGCCAAGCATTACATGGCCTCATTGAATGTATGTTAAAGAAACAGTGTTTCTTTTAGTCTTTTGTCATTTTAAAACATTTATTTCTTTGTGATTTCATTCATTAAACATTTCAATGTATGCTCTTTTAAGTAATAAAATAATATAATATTAAAATATTAAATCTGTTATAATAAAATGTCACATTTTAAAGGGGTAATATGATGCTTTTTTAAAGATAATTATTTTGTGTATTTGGTGTAACAGAATATGTTGACATGCTTTAATGTTCAAAAAACACATTATTTTTCAAATACTGTACATTATTGTAGGTCCTCTATGCCCCGCCTCTCTCAAACGCTTCGTTTTCTACAAAGTCCCTCCTTTGACAAGTGCAGTCTGCTCTGATTGGCCAGCTGACCCAGTGCATTGTGATTGGCCGAACACCACAAGCACTCGTCGGAAATGTAAC
>NW_015506207.1:208876-211547 GCF_001515645.1 Sinocyclocheilus grahami | reverse complement strand
TTCACGAAACGGTCGTCCATAAAATGCATTGCTGTTCTGTTGTAAGTAATCTTAAAGATTCCTAAATGCATCTACTTCTGGAAGGCCAAATAAAGTGCTTCTGCTTTCGTCTAGAAACACACAGCGTCTCCCTGACATGCTGCTTCAACACTAACTGCGGTTACTGAAACCACGCCTTCTTTCTTTGCGTGCACATTTGGGCGCATTATGCTTATATTCCCACATAGTGAGGTAGATATGTGGGGGCGTGTTAGAACGAGGCGTTTAAGGGGGGCGTGGCAGAGTCTTAACTTTGATAAAGTATATCTCTTTGGTTTTGAGACTTTAGTCTTTGCAGCTTCAGGGATCTTATCTATGCACAATCAGCTTGTTACACTCCAAAGAGAAAGAACAACTTGAAATCGTATCATATGACTCCTTTAATATAATTGTGTGTTTGTATACTATATGGATATTGTATGTATATTGTGTGTTTGTGTACTAAACTGTACATATCATTTTCTGTTAATAATACAATTATGAAACATCTGTTGATATAAAATATCTATTTTTTAAAATACAGTTTATATTGTATTTGTATACTATGCTATATTAATTAATTCATATATTTATTTATTCATACATATGTACATACAGTATATTCTTACGTACATAGCCCAGTACAGCTGTGCGTGTGTATATGTGTGTTACCTCGTGCAAAATAGTCTTGAATATGTGGAGGATCCAAGTTAAATTTCTGTGATGTCTGATTACTATACAGACAAGTAAGTGCATTTCTAACAAAGCAGATACAACATACAGTTTTCCAACACGACTCAACCCAATTTATTTTTACTCTTTTTGAAGTCCATGAACTTGAAGTAGTTTGCTATGTCCCGAACAGCCACTCCACAGACACTGGCTTCACTCATTCTTTGTTGAGTTCCATCATTTGAGGGTGTTGGAAAAAATAACACTCTAACCAGAATAATTATGTTTTTAGCTTGTGTAAATTTAGTTAAAGGGGTCATATGATACGATTTCAAGTGTTCCTTTCTCTTTGGAGTGTTACAAGCTCTTGGTGCATAAAGAAGATCTGTAAAGTTGCAAAGACTAAAGTCTCAAATCCAAAGAGATATTCTTTATAAAAGTTAAGTACACTTATTTTGAAAGATGAAGCTGGCGAATATGGTAAAGGGTGTTACATTTCCGACGAGTGCTTGCGGTGTTCGGCCAATCACAATGCACTGGGTCAGCTGGCCAATCAGAGCAGACTGCGCTTGTCGGAAGGAGGGGCTTTGTTGAATTCAACGCGTTTGAGAGAGGCGGGGCATAGAGGACCTACAATAATGTGCAGTATTTGAAAAATAATGTGTTTTTTGAACGTTAAAGCATCAACATATTCTGTTACAACAAATACACAAAATAATGATCATTAAAATAGCATCATATGACCCCTTTAAAGCTGTCTCATGTGAATTCTTCCTTTAAGTTCTTTAAGACTACCATTAGGTGGAGCCCTAAGCATATGTTTTGTATTCTAGTTCTTTTACTGAAGAAGAGATGTACATGTTGTTTTTTTGAACACGCAGTAAAGTATGATGCATTTTTTGTTCTGTGCGTTTAACAAGGAAATCACTGCTCCGAGTCTTTATTAAAACCAACAGAGGGGTGAGGTGAACATGATGAAATGGGGCATGCAGAGCACACACATTATCTGATTATCATTCAGTGCCAACAGTAACCCTTCTCTCACTTTTTTGAATGTCATTTTCTGTACTTTAATAAATGACTGAATGTTGCGTTGCGCTGTCTTGTTTACGGTCTCTTAGTGATTTTTACGTTCTCTGCTAAGGCGGTGTAACATCTTACTTCCGGTCAATGTAGCCGTTCCATTCGCAGCTGTAGCTTAAAGTCCCTAATAATGACACAGACAGCTGCAGGTTCATTAGACTGCTGTCACTTTAAGAACGATCCACCTAAGACCTCAGCGACTGCATTTAAGTGAATAACTCTTATTATTATTAAACGTGCATCATTAAAAAAGATCATGAATATTGCATTGTTTTTTTAGCACTGCCCTGATGAGTCACACAGCTCCAGCTGAACTCTGCAGGAGGAGGACTTCCAGGAGCATGATTATTAAAAAGTTCCCAAGCCCTGGTATAAATAGTTTCTGCACCCAAAAATGACAGAATCTCACAAGTTAGATTTGCTACAAACACTTTCATTGGCAGTTCCTTAATTTCAGAAAGAGCTTTATTGCCAAGCGTGTTTACACACACAAGGAATTCGTCTTGGTGCCAGGGGCTTCTAGTACAGAAAGTACAAACATAGTGCAGACATACATAAAATTAAGCAGCGTTGGGATCGTTACTCAAAAAAATTTAATATATTACTTGTTACTAGTTACTCCTTTCAAAAGTAATATTAATACTTATTACTTTATGGTAACAGTAAATAGTTACACTACTTTTCTTTCACGTCCCACAGATGTTGTAATTCCTTGTTGAAAAAAACAGCATATGCTGGTTAGGTATGTTTTGACACTGGGATGCTGGTTTAAACTGGTCCTTTGCTGGTTTAAGCTGGTCCTTTGCTGGTTTAAACTGGTCCTTTGCTGGTTTAAGCTGGTCCTTTGCTGGTTTAAACTGGTCCTTTGCTGGTTTATGCTGGTCCTTTGCTGGTTTAA
>NW_015506207.1:204749-208855 GCF_001515645.1 Sinocyclocheilus grahami | reverse complement strand
CGCTGGTTTAAAATGGTCCTTTGCTGGTTTATGCTGGTTTAAACTGGTCCTTTATTGGTTTATGCTGGTTCTTTGCTGGTTTATACTGGTCCTTTGCTGGTTTCTGCTGGTCCTTTGCTGGTTTATACTGGTCCTTTGCTGGTTTCTGCTGGTCCTTTGCTGGTTTATACTGGTCCTTTGCTGGTTTCTGCTGGTCCTTTGCTGGTTTATACTGGTCCTTTGCTGGTTTCTGCTGGTCCTTTGCTGGTTTATACTGGTCCTTTGCTGGTTTCTGCTGGTCCTTTGCTGGTTTATACTGGTCCTTTGCTGGTTTCTGCTGGTCCTTTGCTGGTTTATACTGGTCCTTTGCTGGTTTCTGCTGGTCCTTTGCTGGTTTATACTGGTCCTTTGCTGGTTTCTGCTGGTCCTTTGCTGGTTTATACTGGTCCTTTGCTGGTTTCTGCTGGTCCTTTGCTGGTTTATACTGGTCCTTTGCTGGTTTCTGCTGGTCCTTTGCTGGTTTATACTGGTCCTTTGCTGGTTTCTGCTGGTCCTTTGCTGGTTTATACTGGTCCTTTGCTGGTTTCTGCTGGTCCTTTGCTGGTTTATACTGGTCCTTTGCTGGTTTCTGCTGGTCCTTTGCTGGTTTATACTGGTCCTTTGCTGGTTTCTGCTGGTCCTTTGCTGGTTTATACTGGTCCTTTGCTGGTTTCTGCTGGTCCTTTGCTGGTTTATACTGGTCCTTTGCTGGTTTCTGCTGGTCCTTTGCTGGTTTATACTGGTCCTTTGCTGGTTTCTGCTGGTCCTTTGCTGGTTTATACTGGTCCTTTGCTGGTTTCTGCTGGTCCTTTGCTGGTTTATACTGGTCCTTTGCTGGTTTCTGCTGGTCCTTTGCTGGTTTATACTGGTCCTTTGCTGGTTTCTGCTGGTCCTTTGCTGGTTTATACTGGTCCTTTGCTGGTTTCTGCTGGTCCTTTGCTGGTTTATACTGGTCCTTTGCTGGTTTCTGCTGGTCCTTTGCTGGTTTATACTGGTCCTTTGCTGGTTTCTGCTGGTCCTTTGCTGGTTTATACTGGTCCTTTGCTGGTTTCTGCTGGTCCTTTGCTGGTTTATACTGGTCCTTTGCTGGTTTCTGCTGGTCCTTTGCTGGTTTATACTGGTCCTTTGCTGGTTTCTGCTGGTCCTTTGCTGGTTTATACTGGTCCTTTGCTGGTTTCTGCTGGTCCTTTGCTGGTTTATACTGGTCCTTTGCTGGTTTCTGCTGGTCCTTTGCTGGTTTATACTGGTCCTTTGCTGGTTTCTGCTGGTCCTTTGCTGGTTTATACTGGTCCTTTGCTGGTTTCTGCTGGTCCTTTGCTGGTTTATACTGGTCCTTTGCTGGTTTCTGCTGGTCCTTTGCTGGTTTATACTGGTCCTTTGCTGGTTTCTGCTGGTCCTTTGCTGGTTTATACTGGTCCTTTGCTGGTTTCTGCTGGTCCTTTGCTGGTTTATACTGGTCCTTTGCTGGTTTCTGCTGGTCCTTTGCTGGTTTATACTGGTCCTTTGCTGGTTTCTGCTGGTCCTTTGCTGGTTTATACTGGTCCTTTGCTGGTTTCTGCTGGTCCTTTGCTGGTTTATACTGGTCCTTTGCTGGTTTCTGCTGGTCCTTTGCTGGTTTATACTGGTCCTTTGCTGGTTTCTGCTGGTCCTTTGCTGGTTTATACTGGTCCTTTGCTGGTTTCTGCTGGTCCTTTGCTGGTTTATACTGGTCCTTTGCTGGTTTCTGCTGGTCCTTTGCTGGTTTATACTGGTCCTTTGCTGGTTTCTGCTGGTCCTTTGCTGGTTTATACTGGTCCTTTGCTGGTTTCTGCTGGTCCTTTGCTGGTTTATACTGGTCCTTTGCTGGTTTCTGCTGGTCCTTTGCTGGTTTATACTGGTCCTTTGCTGGTTTCTGCTGGTCCTTTGCTGGTTTATACTGGTCCTTTGCTGGTTTCTGCTGGTCCTTTGCTGGTTTATACTGGTCCTTTGCTGGTTTCTGCTGGTCCTTTGCTGGTTTATACTGGTCCTTTGCTGGTTTCTGCTGGTCCTTTGCTGGTTTATACTGGTCCTTTGCTGGTTTCTGCTGGTCCTTTGCTGGTTTATACTGGTCCTTTGCTGGTTTCTGCTGGTCCTTTGCTGGTTTATACTGGTCCTTTGCTGGTTTCTGCTGGTCCTTTGCTGGTTTATACTGGTCCTTTGCTGGTTTCTGCTGGTCCTTTGCTGGTTTATACTGGTCCTTTGCTGGTTTCTGCTGGTCCTTTGCTGGTTTATACTGGTCCTTTGCTGGTTTCTGCTGGTCCTTTGCTGGTTTATACTGGTCCTTTGCTGGTTTCTGCTGGTCCTTTGCTGGTTTATACTGGTCCTTTGCTGGTTTCTGCTGGTCCTTTGCTGGTTTATACTGGTCCTTTGCTGGTTTCTGCTGGTCCTTTGCTGGTTTATACTGGTCCTTTGCTGGTTTCTGCTGGTCCTTTGCTGGTTTATACTGGTCCTTTGCTGGTTTCTGCTGGTCCTTTGCTGGTTTATACTGGTCCTTTGCTGGTTTCTGCTGGTCCTTTGCTGGTTTATACTGGTCCTTTGCTGGTTTCTGCTGGTCCTTTGCTGGTTTATACTGGTCCTTTGCTGGTTTCTGCTGGTCCTTTGCTGGTTTATACTGGTCCTTTGCTGGTTTCTGCTGGTCCTTTGCTGGTTTATACTGGTCCTTTGCTGGTTTCTGCTGGTCCTTTGCTGGTTTATACTGGTCCTTTGCTGGTTTCTGCTGGTCCTTTGCTGGTTTATACTGGTCCTTTGCTGGTTTCTGCTGGTCCTTTGCTGGTTTATACTGGTCCTTTGCTGGTTTCTGCTGGTCCTTTGCTGGTTTATACTGGTCCTTTGCTGGTTTCTGCTGGTCCTTTGCTGGTTTATACTGGTCCTTTGCTGGTTTCTGCTGGTCCTTTGCTGGTTTATACTGGTCCTTTGCTGGTTTCTGCTGGTCCTTTGCTGGTTTATACTGGTCCTTTGCTGGTTTCTGCTGGTCCTTTGCTGGTTTATACTGGTCCTTTGCTGGTTTCTGCTGGTCCTTTGCTGGTTTATACTGGTCCTTTGCTGGTTTCTGCTGGTCCTTTGCTGGTTTATACTGGTCCTTTGCTGGTTTCTGCTGGTCCTTTGCTGGTTTATACTGGTCCTTTGCTGGTTTCTGCTGGTCCTTTGCTGGTTTATACTGGTCCTTTGCTGGTTTCTGCTGGTCCTTTGCTGGTTTATACTGGTCCTTTGCTGGTTTCTGCTGGTCCTTTGCTGGTTTATACTGGTCCTTTGCTGGTTTCTGCTGGTCCTTTGCTGGTTTATACTGGTCCTTTGCTGGTTTCTGCTGGTCCTTTGCTGGTTTATACTGGTCCTTTGCTGGTTTCTGCTGGTCCTTTGCTGGTTTATACTGGTCCTTTGCTGGTTTCTGCTGGTCCTTTGCTGGTTTATACTGGTCCTTTGCTGGTTTCTGCTGGTCCTTTGCTGGTTTATACTGGTCCTTTGCTGGTTTCTGCTGGTCCTTTGCTGGTTTATACTGGTCCTTTGCTGGTTTCTGCTGGTCCTTTGCTGGTTTATACTGGTCCTTTGCTGGTTTCTGCTGGTCCTTTGCTGGTTTATACTGGTCCTTTGCTGGTTTCTGCTGGTCCTTTGCTGGTTTATACTGGTCCTTTGCTGGTTTCTGCTGGTCCTTTGCTGGTTTATACTGGTCCTTTGCTGGTTTCTGCTGGTCCTTTGCTGGTTTATACTGGTCCTTTGCTGGTTTCTGCTGGTCCTTTGCTGGTTTATACTGGTCCTTTGCTGGTTTCTGCTGGTCCTTTGCTGGTTTATACTGGTCCTTTGCTGGTTTCTGCTGGTCCTTTGCTGGTTTATACTGGTCCTTTGCTGGTTTCTGCTGGTCCTTTGCTGGTTTATACTGGTCCTTTGCTGGTTTCTGCTGGTCCTTTGCTGGTTTATACTGGTCCTTTGCTGGTTTCTGCTGGTCCTTTGCTGGTTTATACTGGTCCTTTGCTGGTTTAAACTGGTCCTTTATTGGTTTATGCTGGTTCTTTGCTGGTTTAAGCTGGTCATTTGCTGGTTTAAGTTGGTCCTTTGCTGGTTTAAACTGGTCTTTT
>NW_015506207.1:200376-200721 GCF_001515645.1 Sinocyclocheilus grahami | reverse complement strand
GAGAGAGAGAGAGAGAGAGTGTGTGTGTGTGTGTGTGTGTGTTTATTTATTTTATTGAATGTGAAGTGTAATGTCCATGGGCGTGAATAAGAAGACCTGACGGGTCATGGGTACTGTTGATAAGGACAGTTGCGGAGGGAAATAAACTGTTTTTGTGGCGTGAGGTCCTGGTTTTGATGGACCGCAGTCGTGCTTCAAAAAGTTTGGTTCCAGGGTGAGTAGTGTCAGCCACAATCTGAACCACCCCGAAGTGCACAGACTTTCTCAGCAGAGCAGATGACACGCTGCAGTGCCACAGCATACCAGATGGAGGTGTAGAAGTGAACCAGCACTGTCTTTGGCAGG
>NW_015506207.1:186577-200366 GCF_001515645.1 Sinocyclocheilus grahami | reverse complement strand
AACTGGTCCTTTGCTGGTTTAAGATGGTCCTTTGCTGGTTTATGCAGGTTTAAACTGGGAAATAAACTGTTTTTGTGGCGTGAGGTCCTGGTTTTGATGGACCGCTGTCGTGCTTCAAAAAGTTTGGTTCCAGGGTGAGTAGTGTCAGCCACAATCTGAACCACCCCGAAGTGCACAGACTTTCTCAGCAGAGCAGATGACACGCTGCAGTGCCACAGCATACCAGATGGAGGTGTAGAAGTGAACCAGCACTGTCTTTGGCAGGTTAAACTTCTTCAGCTGCTTCAGGAAGTGCATCCTCTGCTGTGCTTTCTTAGTTCGAGAGCTGATGTTGAAGAGGAGAGGAGAAAGAACACAGCACTGATGGTTCGGGGGTCAGAAACATGTTTCCCATTCTCACATGCTGCTTCCTGTCAGACAGGAAGTCTATGATGATGACTTAAATATGCATATTACGCACTAAATTAGGAACAATAATATGAAAGTGGCATAAACAGAATTGTTACAATATTTTAAACCCCAGAATCAACTTCTGAATTGAAAGCCAATGAAACAACTCATTTCACTTAATTAAGCAACAATAACAAAAATATTTATTTTACATAAACCGTGAGATGTGAATGGCCAACGTTTAATTTGTTGCCTAAAAGTGTTTTTTCCCCCATGTTCTTTAAAAGCACTATACTAACATTTTACTGCGATTTGTGTTGAAGTATGTTCATATTTACTGGATCAAAACACCAGCTTATGGAGAAAAACAATAAAAGAAACATTTGACCTGCTGACACAGAGTTACTGCTGCTGTCTACATTTGTTCATTTAAAGGCTTTGGTGAGCAAATAAAACGACCAGTAACTAACCGCTACATCATTTATGATTAAAATCCAACTCTTTCCGTGTTTGTGGTATTAATTTGATTTGTACAGGTCTTAGAGAGTCTTACATTTGAGCTTAAACATCCTGCAGATACCCTCGCAGACCAATGCTGCTCCAGTTCAATGCTGATTAGGGTCATTTAAATGCTGGCTGTCACAAAAACCTGTTTTGGCTGGGGTTGAAATGCATTCAAAAGCTTTCTTCACCAAATTAAGCTCTGTTGTAGGTCTTCCTTTGCCGATCAGTTCAAATATGTCATTATAAGTTCATCTTAAAAACGGTGTGGATAATAAATGAGCAAGTTCTCCTCATTAATGTTACTTGTATTCTCCACAGTGAGCAGCGCTAGATATGTTATTGGCACATTTTCCTGTCGTTTGAAATGCTCCTGTCATTGATTTACTGTTGCTTGGCCCTGTAATTTCATACCTGAGCCACCAATCACAGAGCTGAAAGCGTGATAGCGAGGAAACGGCCATCTTTCATTTGACCCTTCGTTAGGGCTGGCCCATATACCGTGCATATATCTCAGTATTTTCGTTTTTGGATTTTAAAAATCTGTATTTAATATATATATATTTAACTTACAGCCCAATGTTGTCCAAGAAAACAATACATATTAAAGGCTATGAAAACAGATAAAGTGAGTGTAACCATGTAAGCCTTTATTGTGTGCAGAAAAGGGGAAAAATCACATTTCATTCTAACACTGTAACATTACAATCTAAAAACAGAAATAAGGCTTTTAAAGCAGAAGTTAAATTCACTAAACTAACAATATATAAATAAGAGCAAAAGCACAGAGTTGTGTTAGGCTATTCGCAGTGCCACAGCATACCAGATGGAGGTGTAGAAGTGAACCAGCACTGTCTTTGGCAGGCTAAACTTCTTCAGCTGCTTCAGGAAGTGCATCCTCTGCTGTGCTTTCTTAGTTCGAGAGCTGATGTTGAAGAGGAGAGGAGAAAGAACACAGCACTAACAATACATATTAAAGGCTATGAAAACAGATAAAGTGAGTGTAACCATGTAAGCCTTTATTGTGTGCAGAAAAGGGGAAAAATCACATTTCATTCTAACACTGTAACATTACAATCTAAAAACAGAAATAAGGCTTTTAAAGCAGAAGTTAAATTCACTAAACTAACAATATATAAATAAGAGCAAAAGCACAGAGTTGTGTTAGGCTATTCTGATTACCCCATTACAGTCAGTGCTATCATAAAAATAGACTTACTTGTAGGTTTAAAACTCTACATGTCTCATTTATTGTCCAACTATAAATATTTCAGCGAAATATATATTTTAGTCAGAATTATTGCACTCCTATTTAATTGAGCTCCGTCTGTTTAGCACTCATTCACTGAAGTCTGTGGAGTTTAGCGGAGAATCCCAAAGCAGAAGCTCATGCACTCCTGACAGAATAATTGAAATATTTCCATGGATTTCTAACATTTTCAGACGGAGAATATACCTGTGAAATGTGAGTTCTGCATTCATCTCAAACACATTAAACAGCACGAGTAGCCTCTAGTGTGTCTGTCATCTTTCTGTCAGAGCATCTGACGGCCGAGCCGCTTAAACTAATGTGCCAAACCAAACTATAAACTAAGTCTTACCAGTTTTTAAAGGCCTTGACATGAAGCTTGTCACATGTTTAGAACAAACTGGATTATGCACTTTCTCCGCAGCAGCTCAGTCTGTGTCCTCCGCTATATTTTCAGATGTGCTCGTATCAAACTACTGTATATCCATATAAACCGTATTGCCTCATATCGAATCGCTTATAAAGAAAATATCGATATATCGTTTGAACTCGATATACCGCCCAGCCTTACCCTTCATGTTCCAACACAAACTGAATATAGTTTTGAAGGCTTGAAACCACGGAGTGTCTTTAAAAGCCCTCTTTTGTGCAGAACTACTTCCTTCCGCCAAGGATTCAGAAGTCGACAGTGTAACACAGGGCCATGCAGAGAGCTTAGGAAGGGCACATGGAGCAGGGCTTTAGTAGAGCTGTGCTCTTGCTGATGTGTGTATCGAAACGAGTGCTTCTGTACTGATAGCAGCAAATGCCCTGACGCAGTTTTGAAAAAGAAACAGAATAGAAAAGACCATTTCAAGTTTAAAAGTTAAAAAAACATTTCTTTGCACCACTTAATCACTCTAGAATTAGAAACGGAATTATATTAGGCCTATTATTATTATTATTGAGTTTACAGGGTATGGTGGTTTTGCGGTTGTGACACACTACTGTTATTGTAGAAAATGTATTTATTTATTTTTTAATTATTGTCTTATTTAAAATAGATTTATATTCTAATCCTGTTCTGAATTTATTCATTTTCTGAATGATAATGATAATAAAAACAGTATTGATAAGTATAAATCGGAGGATGAGAAAATCAGTATAAGCCTGTTTTAGCAGTGTTGTGATAATTATTTTTAGGACACTCAGTTTTTTAGATAAATACTGTAATAATAAAAGTTTAAAGTAATGGTTTTTAGTCAGAAAACAAAGACAAGACCCCTCGACGCCCTTTAAACTTTTCCCAATCAAACAGCAAGAACGAAAGAGAACAGGTTAGCTGCATTTTTAATATTTAATTCAATGTAAATTCACCCCCCCGCACTTTATTCGGGCGGTGTGTTCACGTAGAGGTTTCTAGATTTAAATTCAAAGAGATTGCACTAGATAGTCTAGTCCTAACCCTAACCGTCATATAATTATTATTAGTAATAATAACAATAATAGTAGTATTAATAATAATAAATGCTTTGGTAACACTTTAGATTAGGCAACACATTAACTATTAACTAAGAGTTTTCCCTAAATAAACTCCTAATTTGCTGCTTATTAATAGTTAGTATGGTAATTAAGTTTAGAAATGGGGTGGATTAAGGGATCTAGAATATGATCATGCAGAATAAGACATTAATATGTGCTTTAGAAGTACTGATAAACAACCAATATGCTAGCAGTACGCATGCTAATAAACAACTAGTTAATAGGGAATAGTGTTCCCTGATATAAATTGTTATCAGTACTTCACGTTACAGTACGCAATGGTAAAATGTTTAAGTTGGTTATTGTTTATAATTTAATAAATATTTGAAAGCTTTGAATAATAATGATTGTTGTTGTCTTGACATATTGATTGGGTTCCCTGGAGGGGTTGAAGGTACAGGTTTTGTCCTTAGCTCATCACATTCTTCTATCATTTAAGCGGGTAGAACACAAATCATCAGGGCAGTTATTTGAGATTTGACTTACTAGTCACTACTGTTGTGTAGTTGTGTAGCTGAGAGCGGCAACAGTTCATTTTAGCTTAAGTCCATCAGTTAAGACTGAGCCCTAATCAAAACACACCTGAACAAACTAATCAATATTTTCAAGATCACTACATAGCTACTAGCAGGTGTGTTTGACTAGTTCTTGGAGTATGTCAAATAGAAAGCAGCATCAATTTGCTGACATGGAGTTTTTGTGTCACATAGCGTTGTGCCACATCCAGTGTAGACAGAAATACTGACTATTATGGGCTCTGTTGCGTTTTTCCGCATTGTGCCGAATTAAGTGTGACAGCTGAGGCTGTTTTTAGTTTAGTTAGTTTAACTGTTTTGCCATCACTGATATTCTTGATTTTTACTAGCCCCCCCCATCCATTTTCTTTTTAGTTGTTTTTGTTTAAACTCAGTCGCCAAATCTGCCATAACCGCTTTGTGTGCAATTAACATTGATAAAACGCATTTAGTAAGCACTCTAGACACTGCATTTTAAAACATTATTTGCTGACCCTGCAACCTCTCCATCACATTAAGGTGGAAGAATCCTGTCTTTCAAATGTTAGAAACGTGATTATTAAAGAAAAAATAAATGTCAACACAACACCTGTGTTCTTAACTGTGGGAAATCACATAACTGCACATCCTTTGAGATCTAGAATCTTGTGTGTGAAGGTTTTTGATCCAATAATTAACACGTGTTTAGGCATAATTTAATAAAATAAATGATTTATATCATTAATACACTCTGTTAACTGAGAGAGTTAGGAAGCTTTATTGTGGAGAAATATGAAACTGGGTGTCATCTATATAACAGTGATATCTAATGAAAATGTCTCTTAGGAGAAACACATTCAAGGGGAAAAGCAGAGGACCTAATACTGAGCCCTGTGGCACACCATACTTGTGTTAGATGGGGCGTCTCTTCATTTACTCAAGCAAAGTGATAGCGGTTAGATAGACAGGACCTAAACCATGCTAATGCTTGTCCACAAATGCCAACATAATGGTCAAGCTATACAAGAGAATGTAGTGGTGACAAAAGATCTAATAGCTTTAGAAGAGAGATGTTACATTAATTAGCACAATCTCTGTGCTACAGTGGGGATTAAATACTGAATTAATTTTCTCAGAGATACTATTATTCTGCAAAACTGAGTACAGTTGAAAGGATAGTATTTTCCTAATATTTTAGTCATGAATGGTAGATTTAAGATCAGTCTATAAATAAAGATGTGGGTATGGATCTTAGTAGTATACAGTGTTGTATCATAGATGTTTTTAGTTTTGATGATGTGTGTTGGTTTTGATTCTTTAAATGTCTGAAATGTTTGCATGTCTGCTGCTTTGTGCCATTAAACTGGTGTTCATTTTTATTTGTCTTTTTGCCTTAGATCTGATGCCGCTGCAAGAGGAGCATGAAGTACTGACTGAAAGGGAAGAGAACGATCAGTTTAAGAGTCATAGTTTCATAACTAGAGAAAAATCTTTCAGGACCTCACAGACTGAAAAGATACGAAAAAAAGCTCAGAAGACTAGAGGTCATTTCACCTGCTCTCAGTGTGGAAAGAGTTTCAGTCAACCTGATCACCTTAGAGCCCACATGGATTCACACTGAAGAAAAGCCTTACACCTGCCAACAGTGTGGAAAGAGTTTTGTTCAGAATAGAAACCTTAAGCAGCACATGACTGTTCACAGTGGGGAGAAGACTTTCGCATGCCAGCAGTGTGAAAAGAGCTTTAAAACAGAACGGAACCTCATATATCACACTCGCACTCACACTGGAGAGAGGCCGTATAAATGTGATCAGTGTGGAAAGAGTTACAAACATAAAATAAGCTTTAATAACCACTTGAAGGTTCACTCGGGAGAGAACCATTTTGCATGTCATCAGTGTGGAAAAAGTTTCACTGAGAAACGAAACCTCAAAACCCACATGAGACTTCACACTGGAGAAGCCTTTCACTTGCACTCAGTGCGGAGATTTCACATATAAAAGAGCTCTCGACTCCCACATGATAAGTCACACTGGCAAGAGCCCTTTCACCTGCAAACAGTGCGGGAAGGTCTTCACAAACAAAGTCAGCCTTAAGTATCACATGCACAAGCACACCGGAGAGAAGTCGTTCACCTGCGATCAGTGTGGAAAGAGTTTCAGACGTAAAGAAACCCTTAACAGACACACGAGGATTCACTCGAAAGAGAACTGTTTTATGTCACGAGTGCGGAATTAAAATGATTTGTTCATTGGTTTTTTTACATTGGTTAGGGGAACTTTTCCAAAGTTGGATTTTTTACAGTGTAACTACGGTGGCCAAGCAATGCAGAACAAATCACAATTCTGAAAACAAAATAACAGTTCAGATAACACAACGACAAATGCTAAAACAAAATAACTCTCCGAAAACACGACAAATCAGACAAAACGGAAGAGGTAGGTATAGTTTGAGAATTGATTATCAAGGTATACAGGAAGTACAGCAGGCTAGCGGTAGAAAGTTCAGAGATGTTTTTAAAGTAGCTCAGTATAAATATTGCCCTTTCTGTGGAATATAATATGAAAAGGTTCCAAAGTTCTGCAGGTTCATGTGGAAAAAATCTCAAGGTTTTAAGTCAAGTCAAGTCACCTTTATTTATATAGCGCTTTTAACAATACAGATTGTGCTGTCCATCAAACGCTGTTCCATTACTGACAGGATTTCATCATTCTTCTGCTGATCAAGGTAACAGAGTAATCATTAATTTTCCATATTTCAAGTTATGCCTGTACATACACATTCACATGTGTGCGGTTTCGAAACTCGGCTGCTGAGCAGATAACAGTTACATGTGTAGCAGTTGGCACGTTTTAGTCTACAAATTTACTATATATATATATATATATTAGGGCTCTGTCAATATTAAAAAATATTGAATTGTGATTAATCGCATGATTGTCACTCTCGACTCCCACATGATAAGTCACACTGGCAAGAGCCCTTTCACCTGCAAACAGTGCGGGAAGGTCTTCACAAACAAAGTCAGCCTTAAGTATCACATGCACAAGCACACCGGAGAGAAGTCGTTCACCTGCGATCAGTGTGGAAAGAGTTTCAGACGTAAAGAAACCCTTAACAGACACACGAGGATTCACTCGAAAGAGAACTGTTTTATGTCACGAGTGCGGAATTAAAATGATTTGTTCATTGGTTTTTTTACATTGGTTAGGGGAACTTTTCCAAAGTTGGATTTTTTACAGTGTAACTACGGTGGCCAAGCAATGCAGAACAAATCACAATTCTGAAAACAAAATAACAGTTCAGATAACACAACGACAAATGCTAAAACAAAATAACTCTCCGAAAACACGACAAATCAGACAAAACGGAAGAGGTAGGTATAGTTTGAGAATTGATTATCAAGGTATACAGGAAGTACAGCAGGCTAGCGGTAGAAAGTTCAGAGATGTTTTTAAAGTAGCTCAGTATAAATATTGCCCTTTCTGTGGAATATAATATGAAAAGGTTCCAAAGTTCTGCAGGTTCATGTGGAAAAAATCTCAAGGTTTTAAGTCAAGTCAAGTCACCTTTATTTATATAGCGCTTTTAACAATACAGATTGTGCTGTCCATCAAACGCTGTTCCGTTACTGACAGGATTTCATCATTCTTCTGCTGATCAAGGTAACAGAGTAATCATTAATTTTCCATATTTCAAGTTATGCCTGTACATACACATTCACATGTGTGCGGTTTCGAAACTCGGCTGCTGAGCAGATAACAGTTACATGTGTAGCAGTTGGCACGTTTTAGTCTACAAATTTACTATATATATATATATATATATTAGGGCTGTCAATCGATTAAAATATTGAATTGTGATTAATCGCATGATTGTCATGAGTGAACTCGTGATTAATTGCAACTTAATCGCACATTTTTATCTGTTCTAAACGTACATTAAATTAATATTTTTCAAGTTTTTAATACTCTAATCAACATGGGCATGGACATATGGATGCTTTATGCAAATGTATGTTTATTATTATATTAGTGAAACCATACTCAACATAGAGCATGAAGACTAGACATGTTTCAAGGGTCATAGATGTTTTTCAAAGAACATGTTCATGTCTATTAGACATATGAAAACATAGAAATACCAGGTTCCCATTACTTATCTTGCTTTGCACTGAGCAATACTTACACAAGCCTGTTCCTCTCAGCCGCTCACTGAACAGAGCAGATGCAAAACCTCGCGCTCACGTGGCAGTACCGGCGAGTCTCAGAAACTAAATAAGGTTTGTCCAATTATGTGTTATGTATTGCTGCTAGACACTTTTTTGAAAAAAAAAGTCTCTGAATCTAGTGACAAAGTCACCAAGTTGTCACTAACACTGTGCATCTCCATTTCTCCAACTACGGGCGAGACCAAGGGTCAAACAGAAAATGTGCGTTGCGTTAATCGTGCGTTAATAAAATTAGTGCCGTTAAAATGTGTTTGCGTTATTAACACGTTAATTTTGACAGTCCTAATATATATGTATATATATATATATATTAGTGCTGGGCAACGATTAAAATGTTTTGTTGCGATTAATCGCACAATTTCTGCGATTAATCGCATTATGCCCAAAATTCAATAATGCATTCAAAAGTAGTGTGTTGTGCACTTTTTTCATTTAAAAGTACTGCTATATGAACAAAAATGCAATAACATTTGGTTTGCAAACACTTTAACCTGATAACCTGCACAAGGACGCCAATGTCCACTGAACGTCCAATGAAGTGCGGTAAACAAGATAGGGACCGTCTAAAACGTTCTAATTTTTTTCATTATGTGCACACAGACAACTACATTTTAGTCAACTACAGATGTACCGACAAATATCAGTCACATTATGTCTTCTAATGCTCCTTTAGCAACAATAACAATTACAATATAATGATGATGTTTGAAAAGATGTTTAGGAAATTACAAATAATGAACATGTACATGAACTGTAATTTGGTAGCAATACAGACAAATGGAAAATCACGTATAATCTCCTGAACAGAGTTAATCGCATCATTTTACAACTGTTGTTATTTATTTAATTGCCTCAAAATGAACAAGAATTGTGTTGTGACATATGATTTATTTCAATAGGTTTTGAAAGCATGGGTCGACTACTCCAAAGCAAGTTGGAACATCTTGTCTGGACCCTACAGAACATACTGCAGCCCATGTCTTGCTGTTTTATTCACCTCTGTTTTTCTGGTTTAAAGTGTGATAAAGACTTAAGTGTTCTCCAGGTGTTGAATGAAAAGAATGGCTAAAATATGTTTTATGCTTTCCTGTTGAATGACATCTTCGTTTAACATTAAACTATCACAGTATCACAATTCATGTGCATTGATTGATGTTCACAGTCCTGCGGAAATATCACTGGCCATGGTTCTGAATCCATCAGATTATGGACAAGTACTCAGAAAGCATGACAGTAAACAGAATGTTTATTTTGGGTGAACACTTAAGAAAGTAGTGGCAAAACTTTTTTCAAGATGGTTTATAAATAAATTGTGAATCACATATATTCAATTTGTACATCACTGTGTTTTATGGCTTTCTTCAATGACACATCATCCAGTTCAATAGATTTTGAGAGGACCACACAACACCGCTCCAAAACAAGTTGTAAAATATTTATCTGACCTAAAATTACATACTACAAATCTTTAGAATCAGAATCAGAATGAGCTTTATTGCTTCTCCACAGTGCTGGGGGATGGTGTCTTGTAGTTGGTGATCTCTTTCAGACTTTTCCACACTGATGAGTCACTGGAAGATAATTGAATCCTTATTTTTTCAGAATAATTCCTCTTTGCCACTCTGATCTCCTTTTCCAGTGTGTATTTAGCCTGTTTATACATTGCAGTGAACCATGGTTTGTCGTTGTTGTAGGTTAAATGAGTCCTGGTAGGAATGCGCACATCTTCACAGAAACTGATATAAGATGTTACAGTCTCTGTGAGCTCGTCCAGATCGGTGGCAGCAGATTTTAGTATTAGGTATTTGTTCTACTTATATAACATATTTCTGTTGTGCAAACATATTTCCTGTATAAACGACTATGTCTATAACCTTTTCAAAGGGGAATGTAGTATAATGTTATAGTTCTTAATTGTGATCACATTACAACAAGGCGACATAAACTGCCAAAAGTGGACAAAACAGAAAAAATGATAGATGGTAGATGCTTATGCTTATGACCGATGGGAAGTACACATAGGCCTACACTGTAATGTCAAGTGGAAATGTTGAAAGAAACGTGTATGACAAATAAAATGTGAACATAGTCATCAGCTATCTGAACAAGAGCTCTAGATGTAGGGGCAATATTTTTTATGCTGTAGTTCTTCATAAACTCCTATGAACACGCACTGCATGTTTGACCACAATCAGAGAAAACTCTTCATCTGAAAACTGCAAAAATAAAATGTTATTTACAAGTCACACATTCCAGCTGTAATAGTTTTAAGGGTAAAACAGCTAGACTTAATTTTGTGTTGACGCTTCACTGTTTAACAAACATATTAAAACATTATATCAGACACCGACTACATCACGGTAGGAAACAGATAGAGGAGAAGCTTTGGGCTCTGGTGTCTAGACCACCAAAGGTGTTGACCTAAAACACAAACACGGAAGCCAGATGCCCCAGACAATCTCCTTATTCAGAGGTGGATGTAGACGGGCCGATAGGGACAAATTGGTGACTAGGCACTAACATATACCGTATAGATCAAACAAATATTGATCCTGTTAAGGTGGCAATACACACCCTTTGCTTAGCCATTTTTTCCACAATCAGGCAGAACCCAAACACCTCCAGACTGGAAGGTAGCAACAGGTCAGGAAGGAACGCCATAAAAACCCCATGGTGCAGGTAAGAGATAAAAACATCATAAATCCAGTCATAAATACATCAAAAGTCAGATCTAACATCTGTTTTGATCTTTTGATTTAAATACCCCACTATCATGTCAGTCAGGGGTGTCAGGACCCCGGTGATAGCCATAAATCAGGTCATAAATCTGATCTTGTACACATTTGACATATGACAACCTGTCAATCAACACTGACAGGGGTCATAAATCAGGTCATAAATCACCAATCTGACACAAAGTGTATGGTAATACTACTTGCATCTTTGCTGACGGACCCTCCATGCCTTATGTTCACTTCTCTTCCCCTTTTCACTTAAATTGCTTATTCTCTTTTTGTTTCAATGTCTCTGACATAACTCTGTTTCCTTTTCTGCAAGTATTCTGCTCTACGTTCAGGATCAGCATCCCTACGCTGTCTGTAAAGTCGCTGCTTCTCAGCTGCACTCAATTTACGCATACCTGACCAAAGGAGGATTAACAATGAAACATCATAAATCCAGTCATAAATACATCAAAAGTCAGATCTAACATTTGTTTTGATCTTTTGATTTACACACCCCACTGTCATGGCAGTCAGGGGTGACAGAGGGGTCATAGAGCCATAAATCAGCTCATAAATCTGACCATGTACACATTTGACATATGACAACCTGTCAATCAACACTGACAGGGGTCATAAATCAGGTCACAAATAACCAATCTGACACAAAGTGTATGGTAATACTACTTGCATCTTTGCTGACGGACCCTCCATGCCTTATGTTCACTTCTCTTCCCCTTTTCACTTAAATTGCTTATTCTCTTTTTGTTTCAATGTCTCTGACATAACTCTGTTTCCTTTTCTGCAAGTATTCTGCTCTACGTTCAGGATCAGCATCCCTACGCTGTCTGTAAAGTCGCTGCTTCTCAGCTGCACTCAATTTACGCATACCTGACCAAAGGAGGATTAACAATGATAAATAAAAGTTAGAATCACAAAATCATAGTGCTATTTTATGCAAAAGAACTAAATTAATAGCTTTGAATTAAGTTTATCTAAAATGGGAGTCACTGGTGTTACCCATAAAGAAGGTAACACTAGTGACAGTAACACAGTGACAATTTTCATGAAAAATGCATTTGACAAAATGGCTGCTGCAAGGTATCAAACCACTTGTTGTCAATCATGGTATACTCTCTAAATTAAGTAATTTAATCCAATTGTATTCTAGTTTTTTTGTACAATTCCCTAACAATAAAGTAGGTCACACCAGTGACATCAACTAAAAGCTTCATATGAAATCATGAGATAAATCAGAAAATTTCTGATAACTGAAAAGAGACCGTGGACTTACCATGGGCCTGCCTTCATAGATCTTCAGGAAAGGGGAAGGAGGTAGTCGAGTGATGACATCAGTGTGACTTTTTATTCCAAAATAAAAGACTTTTGTTAAGCGGTAACACCAGTGACACAACTCCAGGGGACCACTATTTTCATTATATGTTTTACCATATTTTATCATATGTATTTGGCATTTTGTTTTTGTATGCCATTTACACCATATATTTGATCGTTATGAATAGACTTTTGTATTTTAAAATGGTAGAAAATCCTGTTTTTGACCTCAAAATAAAGCACTTTCCCTCTGCACATGGCTGTGGGGACAAGCAGTTTTGTGGTACTTGAAATTCTATATAATTAATAATAAAAAAAAGAATGCCACATTGATAGCTCAGGAAGGTGTAATTGTTCAAATAACATATTGTTTCATTTTAAAATATAAAAATATTGTAATCCTAATGTGTATTTCAATTGTAATATTTCTGTAAAGTCTAGGGACAGAAAAGTGGACGTTTCTGTAGAATGACCCTCTAAGCAATTGCAATATTGTTTCCCAGCAAACATCTGTGCATTGCTGAATCAACCCTTGAAGTAGCAGAGGAGCTTGCTTTCGGCCTGTAACTCATGATTAATGAACATCATGAAGTGATCTCTCTCTTGGGTTTTTTGACAGACATCCAGCTACTACTGAAGAGCAAAAAAACAAAACAAAACAGTTTAAACAAATGGCACAGTTTTACAACACCTCATACAGTGTTACAGAGAGAAATCTAACACAGAAGTCAAGGGTCAAGAGCACAACTAAAGCAAACACTGATCTCCATGATGGGGCATCATTTTATCCAATAAAACATCAACACCTGATCCTCTGTACTTCTCAATAACAGCAGCTGTTCATCACTAATGCACAATCATCATTTAATTAGTAACTTTATTATCTCATTAACTTGAACTCTTTGAGGACTTGGGATTTGACTTGAGACTTGCTTGTGACTTGAAAGTCCCACCTCTGCTGCGTAATGATATAAACATAGAGTTCGTCCTCTGGTGAAATCAGCTGCTGCGTTCATGGGTGGAATAAACATATGGCAGGACCTTTACTTTACACCTCTGCATCTTCAGGCTGTGGCTGAAGTCAGTTGTAGTTCTTGTGTTTCTCTTTTCTTCAGTGATTCTGCTTGTTAACAGCAGCTGTTCATCACTAATGATCAATCAGCACTTAATTAATCACAGAATGATCTCATTAACTTCAGCACTGCTTCACTCTGTAGTGTGGACACATTATAAGTGTTCATTTAAAACTGAGGATTTTGTTGTGGGGTTTAAAGGGTTAAGCAAGCACTATATAGGACAAATCACTATACAGGATTTACCCTATTATACTTTATCGACACGAATTGAT
>NW_015506207.1:178626-184318 GCF_001515645.1 Sinocyclocheilus grahami | reverse complement strand
GACGAGCATGCAGATGAGCTTCCCTGAGACGGTTTCTGACAGTTTGTGCAGAAATTCTTTGGTTATGCAAACCGATTGTTGCAGCAGCTGTCCGGGTGGCTGGACTCAGACGATCTTGGAGGTGAAGATGCTGGATGTGGAGGTCCTGGGCTGGTGTGGTTACACGTGGTCTGCGGTTGTGAGGCCAGTTGGATGTACTGCCAGATTCTCTGAAACGCCTTTGGAGACGGCTTATGGTAGAGAAATGAACATTCAATTCACGGGCAACAGCTCTGGTGGACATTCCTGCAGTCAGCATGCCAATCGCACGCTCCCTCAAAACTTGCAACATCTGTGGCATTGTGCTGCATCTTTGCTGATGGACCCTTCATGCCTTATGTTCACTTCTCTTCCCCCTTTCACTTAAATTGCTTATTCTCTTTCTCTTTTTGTTTCAATGTCTCTCTATTTTATGCAAAAGAGCTAAATTAATAGCTTTGAATTAAGTTTATCTAAAATGGGAGTCACTGGTGTTAATGGGAGTCACTGGTGTTACCCATAAAGAAGGTAACACTAGTGACAGTAACACAGTGACAATTTTCATGAAAAATGCATTTGACAAAATGGCTGCTGCAAGGTATCAAACCACTTGTTGTCAATCATGGTATACTCTCTAAATTAAGTAATTTAATCCAATTGTATTCTAGTTTTTTTGTACAATTCCCTAACAATAAAGTAGGTCACACCAGTGACATCAACTAAAAGCTTCATATGAAATCATGAGATAAATCAGAAAATTTCTGATAACTGAAAAGAGACCGTGGACTTACCATGGGCCTGCCTTCATAGATCTTCAGGAAAGGGGAAGGAGGTAGTCGAGTGATGACATCAGTGTGACTTTTTATTCCAAAATAAAAGACTTTTGTTAAGCGGTAACACCAGTGACAACTCCAGGGGACCACTATTTTCATTATATGTTTTACCATATTTTATCATATGTATTTGGCATTTTGTTTTTGTATGCCATTTACACCATATATTTGATCGTTATGAATAGACTTTTGTATTTTAAATGGTAGAAAATCCTGTTTTTGACCTCAAAATTAAGCACTATCCCTCTGCACATGGCTGTGGGGACAAGCAGTTTTGTGGTACTTGAAATTCTATATAATTAATAATAAAAAAATAATGCCACATTGATAGCTCAGGAAGGTGTAATTGTTCAAATAACACATTGTTTCATTTTAAAATATAAAAATATTGTAATCCTAATGTGTATTTCAATTGTAATATTTCTGTAAAGTCTAGGGACAGAAAAGTGGACGTTTCTGTAGAATGACCCTCTAAGCAATTGCAATATTGTTTCCCAGCAAACATATGTGCATTGCTGAATCAACCCTTGAAGTAGCAGAGGAGCTTGCTTTCGGCCTGTAACTCATGATTAATGAACATCATGAAGTGATCTCTCTCTTGGGTTTTTTGACAGACATCCAGCTACTACTGAAGAGCAAAAAAACAAAACAAAACAGTTTAAACAAATGGCACAGTTTTACAACACCTCATACAGTGTTACAGAGAGAAATCTAACACAGAAGTCAAGGGTCAAGAGCACAACTAAAGCAAACACTGATCTCCATGATGGGGCATCATTTTATCCAATAAAACATCAACACCTGATCCTCTGTACTTCTCAATAACAGCAGCTGTTCATCACTAATGCACAATCATCATTTAATTAGTAACTTTATTATCTCATTAACTTGAACTCTTTGAGGACTTGGGATTTGACTTGAGACTTGCTTGTGACTTGAAAGTCCCACCTCTGCTGCGTAATGATATAAACATAGAGTTCGTCCTCTGGTGAAATCAGCTGCTGCGTTCATGGGTGGAATAAACATATGGCAGGACCTTTACTTTACACCTCTGCATCTTCAGGCTGTGGCTGAAGTCAGTTGTAGTTCTTGTGTTTCTCTTTTCTTCCGTGATTCTGCTTGTTAACAGCAGCTGTTCATCACTAATGATCAATCAGCACTTAATTAATCACAGAATGATCTCATTAACTTCAGCACTGCTTCACTCTGTAGTGTGGACACATTATAAGTGTTCATTTAAAACTGAGGATTTTGTTGTGGGGTTTAAAGGGTTAAGCAAGCACTATATAGGACAAATCACTATACAGGATTTACCCTATTATACTTTATCGACACGAATTGATCGGTGAAACAACAAACAGCCCCACAAATAGTCTATACACAAAGCATCAGGCTGTCTGAGTTCATATGAACAACGGTTAAAGTTACTCGTCGTCAGGTGTTACGGCCTCTTGTTTTTAAGTCTAGGTTTAAAAGGGGCAACATTTGTAGTTGTGATGGTTGTGGCGTTGGAGGTGGCAAAAAGAGGAGTGCAACACAAAAACTGCCAAAGAAGGTGATTTATTTACAAGTTTAAAAGAAGAAAAAAAAAGGGAAACATCAAATAACAATAATAATAATAAACAAATACCAAGATAACAAAATAAAGAGAAAACTATAGTTTCACAATATTTACAACCCAAAAATGAAATAACCCCCACAAGGGAAAAACGGACACAAGCGGCGCCAAAGAAAAGAACAGAAAAAAACAAAACCAATCTAACTTAAGATGTTTTTTGGGTATGACGGGGTATTACTGCAGTTTTTGTAGGAATTTCTCGACTGTGGTTAATCCTCTCACTGCGTTGCTCAGTCCATCTAAATCTTTTGAGTGGTCTGTTGAGTGTCAGTATGCTTTTGATTGTGTGAAGCCGCTTCTGTGTAATTCACCTGATCTTCTTGCACCTGACTGTACGCGGGGCTTTACACTTGAAGTTGATGCAAGTGCTGTTGGTGCTGGGGCTGTTCTTCTTCAGGAGGATGAAAATGGTATAGATCATCCTGTTAGTTATTTTTCACGTAAGTTCAACAAACATCAACTTAATTATTCAACCATTGAGAAAGAAGCCCTTGCTTTGTTACTTGCCTTGCAACACTTCGAAGTTAATGTCGGATCCAGTAGTCTTCCCGTCATTGTGTATACCGACCACAATCCTCTTGTTTTTCTTCCTCGGATGTACAATCAAAATCAACGTCTAATGCGATGGGCCTTGGTAGTCCAAAATTTTAATTTGGATATTCGACATAAGAAAGGGGCTGAGAATGTTTTGGCTGATGCTCTTTCAAGAGCTTGAGTATGTGGTGATTTTTTCTTTTCTTTCCTTGTCACAAACAGGTTTGTTCTTAAGGGTGGGAGTGTTACGTCCCAGTGGTTGTGCCTCTGTGTCTGCTCTGTTGTATTCTTAGGTTCAACCCGCCTTGGACTGCTATTGGTTCAGAAAGCCGTCTGTCATCGTTAACGTGGGTGACGTGGCGTATGGCGGGGTATTACCTGATTCGGCTTCCCGACAGTCTGACAGGTATGGCACATGCAACAGTAATGAACAACATCTTTTTTTAAACCTGGCCAGAAGAAATGACGCAATATCCTATTGGAAGTCTTTGTAATTCCTAGATGGCCAGCCAGCTGATGATCATGGGCCAAGCACAAAACATGCTGACGATAAGGAGAAGGAACGACAACTTGGTATACAACATTCCAGTCTGAATCTTGTTCATTACTAGAACACCACTTTCTCATCAATAAATCGTTGTCAACAAAATAGGCAACTAGCTTATCCTTAGCCACATCAAAAGAGACAATAAAATTAAAAGGAGTGGTGAGAGACTTATCCACCTTCTGCGTAGCACTAATTTCCTCTCGAGACACAGGTAACTTTGAAATATCTGCATCAGACATTTTTCCACTAGCACCTTCTGGATTTAAATTATTTTTCTTCGCAGATGAAAGAACCGTATCTAGCGATGCATCACCAGACAAAAGTGGAAGCATGAATGAATTAGACAAATCATCCACCTCACCCACCTTGCGCGACTGAGTGAAAAAGCTGGTGATGCTGTTTGTGGAGATGATTAATAATCTTCTGCTGAGATCTTGAGAGATTTAATGTCTTTTTATTTCGGTTGATTTCATCTAAGGCTGTGGCTGAAGTCAGTTGTAGTTCTTGTGTTTCTCTTTTCTTCAGTGATTCTGCTTGTTAACAGCAGCTGTTCATCACTAATGCTCAATCAGCACTTAATTAATCACATAATTATCTCATTAACTTTAACACTGCTTCAGTGTTACTTTAACACTCTTTTAGAGTGGGACCATATATGCTCCGAGCAGTGTTCATTTAACACTCGGGAATTTACTGTGTATGAACAGGACAAACCAGTTCAGATGCAAATTCCTGACATAGCTTGTGAACACGCCAACCAAAGAAGTCAAAAAATGTCAAAACTCAAATGAAGAGAGATATACAGATTTACATTAGAGTAAAACAAAATTATTATTATTATATTATTGATATCTTGACACTTTTTAATTTATATGTATATACATGTTAATTTATTATGTATTTTATAAATATTATGTTAATTCAATATGTATTTATGCAGTACTGTAGTTATTTTTGTTTTATAGCACCATCTGCTGATTACCACATGGTAAATAAATTGCTCATGGTGTATATAAATGACTTGTAGTCATTTACCAGCTGACAAATATGTTCTAAGAGCGTTTTGCTAGTTAGGAAAACATTATGTATAGTTTTTAAAAATGTTTTTTTTTTAATTGTTACACAAACTTTAAGGGAACATTCTATTTTAGCATTTTCCAAATATTATGGGAATGTTACATTTGAACGTTCTCAACGTTCTGAAACTAATAGTAAACTTTTAAAAAATGTTTGATGAACGTTTTAGAACCATGTATAAATATTTTTGTGCTTGAGAATGTTATTAAAGACCATTTAACGTTGAATTAACAATGTTCTATTAAGGTTACTGGAAGACCGTTTGTTTATAACTTTGAAAGAAGTTCACCAGAACGTTAGGCAAAGTTCTGAGCACATTCCTTGTTAGCTAGGTTACAGTTTAGTTGTTTTATTTAGTTTAGTTTATATAGTAGGCTACTTTTAGTGATATACTTTTATAATGATATTTTTACTATGGTGTTGCTCATTTGGGTTTGTTTTGAGTTATATTTTATATTTACATTACATTTACTCATTTAGCAGCAGTGTAGCTTCTGGACCAATCAGACACACCACTTTTCATTTGATTTAACAATTCATTAGATTAACAAACGTTCACAGACCCCTCACCCAATAAACATACTGGGTGCCAAGTTGTCTGTGAACAGAACCATGGCAACCCTGACACCAGATACATTTACGACCTAATGGAATGCGAAGCAGGGAAAATCACTGCATGTTCCATCGCAAGAGGCACAAGGCATAGTAGAAGTGGACTTTTCTACTAATTAATTCATAGGAAAACCTTTCTTTGAATAAACAGTGTATCCTTCAGGTCATGGTGTATGTTGTCTTAGATATTTTTAGACTGTTTTATGCAGGCTTATGATGGAACCACTCGTTCCTGTCAATCTTTCCTATATATAATCCTACCATGTTTAGTATCTATGAATTCGCCTTCTGATGATCTAAATGAGCGTGTATATTATATGTTGGTACATAGGCAATATATTAGTGTCCTGAGAATCTTTTGTAATTTCAATTCAAGTTCCATTTGCAAAGTACCATGCCCTCACACAAAGGGTCATAAAAACTCTCCAGTATCTCAAAACTCCCACTTGGGAC
>NW_015506207.1:176446-177349 GCF_001515645.1 Sinocyclocheilus grahami | reverse complement strand
TTTTAAAAATAGGCAGACACTAAACTGCTTGAATTGCACTGGCATGCATTGGTTACCGTGACAACAACTTGTCACAGGAAGCGCTAACTCCACATAGCACACGCGTCACCTGGTGACGCCATGTTGTAAACAAACCACCTTAAGCGGCTAAGCTAACACGACTTAGCATAGTTTAATCTTAGGCTAAGCTACCAAATAGCTTTAACAGTTAGGGGTTAGCACTCTTTAATTGAAGCTTTTAAATACAGCATGTGTGTATGCAGTGTGAAGTAATTTGAATTTAACCTAATCCCTGGTTTCTGAGTTTCACTTTCTTTTCCTTCTTTTTCTATGTTTCTCAATCTTCAATTCGTCTCAGCAAATTTAATTATCTTAGATGTATCCTTCCTGAATGCTATTGCTCAGTTACCAGCTAATTACATCTCAATTTAATTACATTTTAACTGTCTATCTAGAGAAGAATTATTAAGTTATTGGGTGCTTTTAGTAACACAGTGAGTAACGTGCTACGGAGGGCGGGGCACACACATGGCAAAATCCCAGCATGGGAGCTGAACACGCAGCAGCTGTGACCAGACATGGTGTGTTGCCCAACACAGACCTTACAGTTAATCACGAGTGCTACTGATTGTTCCCAATACTAGATTGATTACCCTGTTTTAATAATAGCAGTCAGCTAATTCTAAATCCATTTACATGGTATACCCCCTTTTGTTCCACTTTGATTTAATGTTCTCTCTGAACCTCAAAATGAACCAGAGACACTTTTATTTTTAATTTGTTTATTTTCAACATGTGTTCTAATTTTATGACCCTGTTACACAAGTCATCTAGACAAAACACTGGGGCATAACTATCGTCCTGAGCACCAAATAATAAGTATAATCTGAATAGAAATGCTCT
>NW_015506207.1:174455-175586 GCF_001515645.1 Sinocyclocheilus grahami | reverse complement strand
AAAAATAGGCAGACACTAAACTGCTTGAATTGCACTGGCATGCATTGGTTACCGTGACAACAACTTGTCACAGGAAGCGCTAACTCCACATAGCACACGCGTCACCTGGTGACGCCATGTTGTAAACAAACCACCTTAAGCGGCTAAGCTAACACGACTTAGCATAGTTTAATCTTAGGCTAAGCTACCAAATAGCTTTAACAGTTAGGGGTTAGCACTCTTTAATTGAAGCTTTTAAATACAGCATGTGTGTATGCAGTGTGAAGTAATTTGAATTTAACCTAATCCCTGGTTTCTGAGTTTCACTTTCTTTTCCTTCTTTTTCTATGTTTCTCAATCTTCAATTCGTCTCAGCAAATTTAATTATCTTAGATGTATCCTTCCTGAATGCTATTGCTCAGTTACCAGCTAATTACATCTCAATTTAATTACATTTTAACTGTCTATCTAGAGAAGAATCATTAAGTTATTGGGTGCTTTTAGTAACACAGTGAGTAACGTGCTACGGAGGGCGGGGCACACACATGGCAAAATCCCAGCATGGGAGCTGAACACGCAGCAGCTGTGACCAGACATGGTGTGTTGCCCAACACAGACCTTACAGTTAATCACGAGTGCTACTGATTGTTCCCAATACTAGATTGATTACCCTGTTTTAATAATAGCAGTCAGCTAATTCTAAATCCATTTACATGGTATACCCCCTTTTGTTCCACTTTGATTTAATGTTCTCTCTGAACCTCAAAATGAACCAGAGACACTTTTATTTTTATTTTGTTTATTTTCAACATGTGTTCTAATTTTATGACCCTGTTACACAAGTCATCTAGACAAAACACTGGGGCATAACTATCGTCCCCTGCCGCTCTCATGCCATCATCACTAGGTCAGTCGGAAATTTCTCTGCACACTACAGAATCTCCATAACAGTTCCCTAGCAGTTCCCATAGCAATCCCTGGAACCACCTGCACTCTCACCAGTGAGAGTCTAACTCGGCTGTTCCACATCATGGGTACCACGGATAGCCTACTGGCTAACAACATCGACAAACAACCATCTTACCCAGACTAACTCACTTCAGGATGACAGGTGACACAGCCTCGACACCTGCTGCATAAGCTCGAGGACCC
>NW_015506207.1:132188-173460 GCF_001515645.1 Sinocyclocheilus grahami | reverse complement strand
AAACGTTCACAGACCCCTCACCCAATAAACATACTGGGTGCCAAGTTGTCTGTGAACAGGGCCCAGGACCCTGGTTACCATGGCAACCCTGACACCAGATACATTTACGGCCTAATGGAATGCGAAGCAGGGAAAATCACTGCATGTTTCATCGCAAGAGGCACAAGGCACAATAAAAGTGGACTTTTCTACTAATTAATTTATAGGAAAACCTTTTTTTGAATAAACAGTGTAACCTTCAGGTCATGGTGTATGTTGTCTTAGATATTTTTAGACTGTTTTATGCAGGCTTATGATAGAACCACTCGTTCCTGTCAATCTTTCCTATATATAATCCTACCATGTTTAGTATCTATGATGTTAGACCAGTTTAAGTGTTTATGTAGTATGTTAGACTAGTTTAAGTGTTTATGTAGTTAATAAAACCTTACTTGTATCACACTTGACGTTGTTCATTGTTTGCTCATAACTGGAGTCACTTAATCATGCAGATTTATGCTACAAGCTCTTTGTAGAATTGTACAGTAAGAAAATTATTTCCCTTAACCAGGAAATTAATGTTCTTAGAATTGACAAGATAGTTGACCCTGAAAGGTCAAGTAAATATCTACAGCGGCTCTAAATATTCATAATTAATTATAACTAGTTATGATTAATTATTCATATTTCCCCATGAGCTGATTCGCTACAGCAGATTAACTAAAATAATATGATAAGAATACCAGCTTGCCAGGCAGCATAAACGAGCTGCTTTCGTACCGCTAAAAATAACCGGAAGCCATGCTAACATTGAAACACACTTTTAATCTGTCCAAGTGAAAAATATAATTTTATGTTGAAATGAAGAGCCTTACATATGTATTTTATACATTAATTGTGGCATTTGTCTCAAACAAGGACAATAAAGCAGAATCTCATGATCAACAAAGCTCTGCTAGTTTGCTTACTCACAAAGCAAAAATACAGTTTTTAGGGCATGAAGACTGAATGAGCTGCACAGTTTGAGAGTTTCTCAGGCCAGCAGCCTTTTATTCCTGGGATGGAGAGTGTCGTAGGTGTCCGCGTCTCGCCGTCCCAGATCCTGAAGAAGCACAGACACACTCTTAAATATAAAGCTGCTTCACAGTGATGCCATAGAAGAACCTTTTTTGTCTAAATGGTTCCATAAAGAACCTTTAACATCCGAAGAGCCTTTCTGTTTCACAAAAGCTTCTTTGAGGTGAAAGAAGGTTCTTCAGATTATAAGAAGGTAAGAAAGAGATGGTTCTTTAAAGAACCTTTGACTGAATGGTTCTGTGTGGAACCAAAAATGGTTCACTGTGAAGAACCTTTTAAGCACCTTTATTTTTGAGAGTGCACATGAAATCACTGACTCCTCACAACAGAGCACAATAACAGCACAGTACCTGATAAATGTCCCCGTCTCGTGTCTGAAACACACAAGAGGATAGTGAATGGGAGAAGTGGCATTTCTCAGAAGACTCTTGCTCAAGTCTGTGGTGTTTGTCCTTCAGCATTAGTCAACACCGATTCCGCTGTCTGTTCCTCTTTTGCCTCTCATCTGACTCTTTAATTGCTTCATTCTGTCTCTTAAATCCACTATGAGGGCTTTTTTTTTTTTTTTTTTTTTTACAGGTGATAAGATTAAAATGAAAAATAGGTACTAAACCTCAACAAAGCAGGTTTATCTGACTGACCAAAGAGGTTTTAATGTGTGTTTGTGGGTTGCATTTATTTCTGAGGGCCTTAGTGAACGTTTTCAAATATTTATGCTCTTATGTGTGTCTGTTTAATGATCTAAACTTTAAGGATCAATTTGTCATCAGAAAGTGAGCTAAATCTGACAGCACCTCCCATGCATCCGGACATTGGAGTTTGAGTTAATCAGTTGAAACTAGTTTTATATTAAAGACTATATACATGCTTATTTCGTTAATGTGAGCCCAGCTATGTTCTGATAATGTTCTCTCAAAGTTATGAAGAAACATTCTCTAGAAATGTTAATGAAATGTTCATTTAGAGTTTTCTGGTCTTTAATGTTCTCAAAATGTTATTTACACAGCATTCGTGGAATGTTTTGCCCTGAAACATTTTAGTTGAACATTCATCTAACGTTTTTTTGAATGTTACTTGTTTCAGAACGTTTTTTAAAAATTCAAAAGTTCAAAAAAAGTTCCATAATGTTTGTGAAAATTATAAAATGGCTCTTTGATGTTCATATAACAAAGAAAAAATGTTTTTAAACTGATCTTTTTAAACATTCAGAGAAGTAATGTTTTCAAAACTTGATGGGAACGTTATGAAAACGTTTTTTAGAACATATTTCAGTTAGCGTGTGTGTTAACAGGAACTAAATCTGACAAAATCTACTTTTGAAAACATCCTCATTTGCAAAAGTGGCATTAAATGAAACTAGATAAAAAAGTTCGTCAAGACCAACTTTAGGTTGGCTTGAGAAAGCCTAGCCTGAAAGTGTAAAGCAGTTGTAAAAGCCTGAGGTTTGGGAACCCCTGATTTGGTTCATTGCTCACCTGAGGAGGACAACAGCAGGCTTTACAGGCAAATACTGACAGACAGATGGAGATGATCAACTCAAGCACGGTGAATAACAGCAGCACGATTCTGATTCCACTGAAGAGAGTCTGAGAGAAATATCAACATTAACACAAATAAATGTAACACACTCAGTGATAATTACTACTCACACTGGTACACTGAATGCTCAGCAGTCCAGAATATACCATCCCTGGGGTTCATATGGAAATGTTATATATGTATCATAAAGTCATATACACCTAGGATGGCTTGAGGTTAAGTACATTTTTGAGTGAGCTTGTGTACTGACCACACAGTGATCTTATAGTAATTACTAAATAAATGTGAATATAAAAGTTGATGACATACCTTATATATTCTCACTAAATGATTACAGTCTTGATTGGTGCAGAAAGTGAATGGCCCTATAACCAAATCCAGTGAAATAAAAATAATGGCGATGCATGCGGTTAAAGTACTGAAAATGTTCATTCCAAGTGAAGCATTCACCTATAGGCAGAAAAAACAACAACATAAACCCAATCAATGAATTACCAAGAACTTTCAAACGTTGTGTAGAAAAGTATCTGGAGTGTGATTTAAAAAGTATAATCATGGTCCAAGCACCAGTGACTGTGTACGTACCAAACACAAACCGGAGGGTGAATGAATGTTATTTTCTGCAGCAATGCAGAGTGCGCCTGCAGTAATGTACTGAGAGGAGAGAGAGAGGCTTGCATTGGAATATGTAGCTTGTATTATAAAAGACAGAACACTTAATTGTATCTTACGATGAGAGATCCCCAGTAAGGAACACCAATAATGACAAAGACCAGATCTGCATGAACTGTAGACACAATGCCAAACAGGAGAGTCAGCACACCGATCATTATCTGCACCGTCTGCTTTAAAACAAGAATGTACAACAGATTCTTTCATAAAGAGGGAGCCATGTAAAATACACTATCAGCTTATGGCAGCTGTAGTTATGTATAAGAAAAATATCCCAAAAATATATTCTGCAAGCGTGGAACTATCATGTGTAAATGTCACTGTATTTGCAGATTTACAAGATTGCATTACTTCACATTTTTTGATAGTTTGCAACTCCTAAAACATTCTTCTCTGTGACTGATGCACTGTAAAGTTGACTATTTTACTCTGTAAATGATCAATCTAGGCACCTAGTCCTCAAGGCAATATATAGACACAGAAAGGTCGATTATTTAGGTTTATGAGAAATGTCTCACCCCAAGAGCTTTCGGTTGGCCTTTCAGAAATGCCTGAAGTCCATGAAGAGGTGAAACCCCCGCCCCGTGTTGTGCATAAACAGGCACAGGAGCATTTATCACCGTCGTAACAGGTGTCGCTTGTGTTGCTTGCTGAAACTGGATGACGAACGTTGAAGAGTTTGTGGGTGCTGGACCAGTGCTGGACATTCTGGTTTCTGAACCTCAAACTGATCTGTACAAACCCCTAGTAAATCAAAACAGGTAAACAATATGATTATGAAATTTCCAGTGTATTTATTAAAACATTCTTCATTAAATATCCGTCACTAATTTCTGTATCAGGTCACGTGACAAAAGAACCAGCGACTTGGACCTGAAGACCTGAGAGATGAGCTCTATATTTCTGTTTTCTGTACAGATCCTAGAGGATGTTGCGCAGCGCAGTCAACACTAAATGAATGAACCGCTCTTTGAAACATACTAAAGAATCGTTCAAGAACGACCCATCACTGCAGTGCCTGGTTTCCTCCATACATGATTCCTGGAACTGAGCTGCATAATGTTGCATTGTAGACCAATTTTGAGCAATTATGTGGAAAGGTAATTATAGGCTTAATGGACATAAATCATGCTCTGTTGCACAATAAGCAAGCTAACATGTATAGTATATTTGCTGTGTACATAGTTTAACAGCATTAAGTGAAAGAGGGTAAACATAGTAATTTAACTGAAATGTGTGTCTATTTTAGACACTGATTGTTGTCTGATTGCTCTTTCTCTGTCTACGGAATGTTAAATAATTTAAAACCAGTCAGAGCTGGGGGTTCCTCATGATGTTGTTGCACTCAACTAGGCTGAAATCAGTCATGTGGTTGGTTGGTGTGTGTGTGTGTGTGTGTGTGAGTGAGTGTGTGTGTGAGTGAGTGTGTGTGAGTGAGTGTGTGTGTGTGTGAGTGTGTGTGTGTGCGTGTGTGTGAGTGAGTGAGTGTGTGTGAGTGTGTGTGAGTGTGTGTGTGTGAGTGAGTGTGTGTGTGAGTGAGTGTGTGTGAGTGAGTGTGTGTGTGTGTGAGTGTGTGTGTGTGCGTGTGTGTGAGTGAGTGAGTGTGTGTGAGTGTGTGTGAGTGTGTGTGTGTGAGTGAGTGTGTGTGTGAGTGAGTGTGTGTGAGTGAGTGTGTGTGTGTGTGAGTGTGTGTGTGTGCGTGTGTGTGAGTGAGTGAGTGTGTGTGAGTGTGTGTGAGTGTGTGTGTGTGAGTGAGTGTGTGTGTGAGTGAGTGTGTGTGAGTGAGTGTGTGTGTGTGTGAGTGTGTGTGTGTGCGTGTGTGTGAGTGAGTGAGTGTGTGTGAGTGTGTGTGAGTGTGTGTGTGTGAGTGAGTGTGTGTGTGAGTGAGTGTGTGTGAGTGAGTGTGTGTGTGTGTGAGTGTGTGTGTGTGCGTGTGTGTGAGTGAGTGAGTGTGTGTGAGTGTGTGTGAGTGTGTGTGTGTGAGTGAGTGTGTGTGTGAGTGAGTGTGTGTGAGTGAGTGTGTGTGTGTGTGAGTGTGTGTGTGTGCGTGTGTGTGAGTGAGTGAGTGTGTGTGAGTGTGTGTGAGTGTGTGTGTGTGAGTGAGTGTGTGTGTGAGTGAGTGTGTGTGAGTGAGTGTGTGTGTGTGTGTGTGAGCGTTTTTGTGAGAAATGATGACATAATTTTGTATGCAGAAGAACCAAACTGAGAGAGAGAAAACAAGAGATAAGAGTAGGTAATTAGCAGAAAGCATTCTAATAGCCTCAGATTATTTGGACTCACTATGGTGTTTATCAAACAACACTTTATGGATGTGTTTCTTTGCACTTTTATCTGTTTGAAAAATTTGTTTACTTTATACAGTTAGTGTATTCTTCAAAAGAAGACTACTTTTATATTTAAAGTACTTTTGCTATTTTATAAAACTACTAAGTTGGTATTAACACTGTAAAGCCTGAAATAATTCAAGAGTCAAACAGTTTTTTTTGTTTTTTAACTTTAGACAAAATATAAAAGAAAAAAGTTTTTGATAAGTGATTTATATTCTGTCATTTACAATAAGCAATACATCAGGCTTTTATGCCCCTTTTTATTTTAGAGATGATCCGGCAGGCTTTATAAAATGACTTAGATTTAAATAGAATATTTAAAATTAAATATTTAAATAGAATTATTTTGATATGAAAGTGTGATAAGTCACATGCCTGCACTGCTCATATCTGAAAATGACTACAAGAGCACAAGTAATTAGCAGTGTATTCTTTGTTAAATGACACAACCCAATGGTTCCTGAGGCCAGAAAAGTAATAAATCTGTCAGAAGCTTGCTGTACTGATCCTGTGGGACTCCCTGTCCTCCTGGTTTGTAATGTGGAAGCAAGCTGTTTTCTGTGCATGTCTGAAATTCATAAGTCGAGAAGAATAACAAAGTGCAGAAAATGGTAAAACTGTTGGTGCTACAAACCAGTGTGTGCATCAGACAATACATTAAAACAATATTGTAAGAAACACCAGTTTGCAATATTAAAAAGTAAAACGAGGCATTTTGTGTAGTTACAGATAGCTGGAATGTGGCATGCATTTGAGCTGTGGGCGATTCCGTCCCTCATCCTCTCTCTACAACTTCCTTTACTGTCCATTCTTCATTGCACTACTCACATATTACATCAGTAATAACTGTCTGCTAACAGAAACTTCATCTACTCTCGTTACTAGTGTAGTGCAGAAGCTGACATAACAGTTGACTCTGATGTCGTAATACATTCAAATTCGGTTTTGCAGAAATGCATTTAATAAAGACATATATGACATATATAATTGATACATTTTATGATAAACGCGATTCATAAATTGTTCCTGACTGCTCGAGTAAACACTTCGAGTTCAGTATACCACACACACACACAAACCACATCAAATATGGTGACATGTATATGACAGCATCACATAAGTTAGGAGAAGCACGTACTGGTAGAGCTGCTGTGTTCTGCGCGAGGCCTCGGAGCGTGTGTGGAGGGCTCCCGGCGCGCCTGCAGCCTGTGGCCCTCAGGGCAGTGACGTCACCGGTGACGCCCCAGCCTCGCCCGGCCCGACTGCTTCAGGATCCTGTTAAACGCCGCCCCTTTGCAGTTTTAGACCAATCGTATTGCCCCTCCTGCCTATTATGAGCAAAGACTGGATTTACACACATCTGATAGCCCCGTTCATTTCAAGCCAATACGTTTATTACACAGTTATGTTATAGCCTATTATGTTATACAATCATTATGAAATACACATTATATTCATATAACTAGATTAGTCTATGTGGAAATAGATTTTTTTTTCTTCACCTTTATTTCTAAGCCTTAACTGGCGCAAAATACAGTGTCTCACAGATCAGATCAGATCAGGTCCCCTGTAACAGAGCCCTGCGCTCCGGCGGGACCCGGCACAACACAGAACTTATCTAAACATAGAATGTCTAAAACATATCAATTGTTATTTATCTGTTGCACAAAAGCAAAAAGAACAACTAATAATAACATTAAAATGATTAACGCGCAAGCTAGGCAGAGTTTTTATTTATAACACGTTTAAAGGGTTGCAGTGCAGCCAATCACAGACTGAGCTGTTGATTTCTGGAACGCAGTGGCCAATCAGAGGTGAGTAAGCTAGAATCCACTCACCGCAGTGCTGAGACTGCGTGCTCACGAGTCCTCCCATTTCAACATCGTGAAAGATTACTTGTGCACATGTTCATTGTGTTATAACAGAGCTGTATGAGATCGCGATGAACTGAGATGTCAGCTTTTAGTGATAATAAAGGAAGCGCCCATGCTTGCTTTTCTATTAAAATAAGTGGTTTGTGAATGTTGATGCTTAGCCTAAAGAACACATATTTTATCGGGAGTGTGATGCTGGGATGCTGGGATGCTGTGGAGCTTAGGAGATGTTACAGAACCATCTCATGTACATGTCTTCGATGTGCTGAAAACATCTCTAGATGAGTTTAATGCGGGCTTTAGCGGGCGCGGGACAGAAGCAAGCGCGGGGGGCATCTGCAGGTTTCTGCGATCATATCTCTTACAAAGACTAACCATTTCTGTAGAAACACCATAGCAATTGCAAAATGAATGGTTTACCACAGCATTTGCAGAAGAGCCATTACAAAATAACCCATGGCTTTTCAACAGTAGCTATTAACTACAGATTCAGTTAGTTCTTACTCTTACAAAATAGGGCTCAATAAAATAATCATAATTAATCTCATGGTTTCTGAAAATGAAACAATAATCACATTTGGCAAATGTGTTGTCAGTTATTACAACAAATAATATGATAAAACTCAGCTTTGACAAGTTTGACCTATGAATGTAAACGTGCAATAGGCATCTTTTTCAGATAAGACCACCTCCTAAACACAGCCGTAATATCAGATGCATGCTTAAACATGACCCGTGATGTTTAACATTCGTTTAAACTTCCCTGAAAATATTAAAAGACCTTGCAGAATGTCATTAATAAGATAAAAAAACATATGACCATTTTATGAAATGTATTTGTTTCTTTAGATTTATGAGTGTTCAACACACTGTACCAACATGCAAACTTAAGTGCCATGTCAAAATATTAGTATATAAGCCAGACATGTAAAGCCATGGACAGATTTAAAAACATCAGAAGATGATTTATCAAAAGTACACATTTCCATATACATCTAATTTGAAGATGCACACATCTGATTGTCTTCTAACACAAGTATATTGGAATACTTGTCGTCTGTTTAATAACTGAGTACAAAAATATACCAATGTGTAAACTGATAATTGTGTAGTTCACAACGTTTAAAATATATACACACTTCCATCTTATTTGTACTTATGGATTCAATTTTGTCCTGCCACAAGTGTGTTAAACTACTGGACTAATCTGTTTGCTAAATAATAAATAAATAACAATTGTGTGGTTACACTGTTTACAATAACTAACATACATACACATTTATACAGTTAGTTATAAACAGTACGTGCATAATTATTATGCCGAACATATGTTGCGCATGTTTTGCACAGCTTGTCAGTGAACAAGGGCTCCGTGTAGTTAATGCTGCTCAATGTGAAAGCCCGCAGGTGATGGAGATTTACCGCTGATTACAGAACCGGCTTTCTGACAAGATGCGCATTAAATATCGCATGCGATTTATCGTGCAGCCCTAGTTCTGATAATATTTTTCCACAAGCACATTCTACCAATTCCAAACCACATCAATCTTAATAACTACTAGGCCTTTTATGTTTGTATTTAATCATTTATAAGGAATATATACTTTTTAAGGAAAGCTAGAAATGAAAAACACCTTATATTCAGGTGTGCATAATTAAGCAGATTTTCTTTTACAGGTAAAATGGGCCATTTAACTTGCAAATGAAAAATGATTACATGCCCATGAGAAGGATGCAATACTAACGCAATACTAGAATTTGCTAAGTTAAGGCATGACAATTAGACAGCGAAATGCTCATTGGGTCAGCTCGGTCAGAAAAAAACAGGTGGAGAAGAAAAGACACGTTAACGGCAAAATAATTAAGAATTAAGGTGAAGAATTAGGTGTGAAACCATCAGGAACCCTTTAGTCTCCAACGCCACCATTTTCCAGAACTGCAAACTACCTGGAGTCTCCAGAGTGCAATGTGTCAGGTTCTCAGAGACTTTGCTTGGGTAATAAATCCTAAAAAAATGACCCTCACTTAATAAGAATAACATGCTGATGTTTTGTGAAATACATGAAGACTGTTTATAGACAACCTATCTGTCTGAAGGACAGACAGGTGGAGAGTGACTCTTAACTAAGGGACCAGCACCAGTTCAATCGAGAGGTTCAGTTCAGTCTATGATTCTTATTAAGTGGGGTCATATTTCAGGATGTCATAGCAAAGCCTCTGAGAACCTGACACATTGCACTCTGGAGACTCCAGCCAGGTTGCCGTTCTGGAAAATGGTGGCTGATGGATTGGATTCCTGATTTTTTTATATCGACATAACGAGAGTTGTTTTCTCGTTATATCGACATAACGAGAGTTGTTTTCTCGTTATATCGACATAACGAGAGTTGTTTTCTCGTTATAACGACTTAATTTTCTCGTTATATATCGACATAACGAGAGTTGTTTTCTCGTTATAACGACTTATTGTCTCGTTATATCGACATAACGAGAGTTGTTTTCTCGTTATAACGACTTATTGTCTCGTTATATCGACATAACGAGAGTTGTTTTCTCGTTATAACGACTTATTTTCTCGTTATATCGACATAACGAGAGTTGTTTTCTCGTTATAACGACTTATTGTCTCGTTATATCGACATAACGAGAGTTGTTTTCTCGTTATAACGACTTATTTTCTCATTATATCGACATAATGAGATAACGACTTATTTTCTCGTTATATCGACATAACGAGAGTTGTTTTCTCGTTATAACGACTTATTGTCTCGTTATATCGACATAACGAGAGTTGTTTTCTCGTTATAACGACTTATTGTCTCGTTATATCGACATAACGAGAGTTGTTTTCTCATTATAACGACTTATTTTCTCATTATATCGACATAATGAGAGTTGTTTTCTCGTTATAACGACTTATTTTCTCGTTATATCGACATAACGAGAGTTGTTTTCTCGTTATAACGACTTAATTTTCTCGTTATATATCGACATAACGAGAGTTGTTTTCTCGTTATAACGACTTATTTTCTCTGATAAATACAAAGACAAGCTCTCTGATTGGCTAAAGAGGGAGAGCCATTAAATACTGGCGCTAAAAGCGTGTGTTGCCTCAGGAAGTCTTTCTCGTCCTTTGCTTTACTCTTTTAAATTAAAATGTGGAATACAGACATATCACACATTTTAAGGGACATAGCCAGTGAAACGGGACGCCGATTTCACCCAGAGAGTACTACTCCGGTGGAGGGACCATCAACCCCGGCACCCACCTTGGCAAGACACCCGTTGACGGTTAAACAGTGTACGGCTAACATTACTGTCACTCTGTGTAACGTTAGTTCATATTAACAAGCCACGTTCACACAGCGACAGAATACGGCTGTATTGTAGCATTCCCGGATTCACGGGGTGACAAGCGCATTCTATAACCGACCTCACACATGTAAATCTGACATTTGAAGGCTTCCCAAGCACATGCTCGGTCACTGTTTTAAACCGGAGCAGTGTTTTGTTCGGCGCTCGACTCTAATGCTCTGCTCTGTACACGCTGTGTTAGGCGTAACAGCTGCTGTGGTTTAGTGAATATTTGACAGATAAACTCGTGTGCTCTGGACTTCTGTCTTGTCAAAAGATAAGACTCAGGTTTATACACGTCGTCATCTCTGATATGACTGTGGTTGCTGTAAGAGAATGGGCTTGACGGGCTCCCATTGCTCGTTCACACAGACAGTAGTGAAGACTCTACTGTAAGATGCTTGGGAACGGAACATTTAAAAACTCACCTGTAAGTAAATAAGGTTGCCAATCCCAAAAACTGACCTTGAATGTAGCATACAGACACAGATACAGTAAGTTGTATAAGTAACCCCCATTGAGAGATTGCTGTCAGGGTCCTGCTTTCATGAAGTCTTCCTCAGTAAGAATCATTTGTTAAATCAATTAGAAACATTAAATTATACATATTTGTTTGCTTAAGTGTTCAGCCCACCAAGTCACTATTCAGTAGATAAAATGACATAATCTTGTGTTGCAGCTGAAGTGTGCAGAATATTTGCACTATATTCGACTGGTAACCGCTGTGCCCCAGCTAGACGTCTGCTTGGACAATACTGATCAAATGGTTGTCCCATCAAGAGAAGAGAAGGATATGCTCAGTGCGGCTGGCCTTGGCGAGAAAAGACTTACTTTTTTTGGTAAGTTGTTAAAGGGAATAATTATTGATAAATTGTTGATGGTCCAAATCATTATTGTACATTTTGCATAGATAGAATGGCCTTTTGGGACATTTTTGAGGAACATACACAACTGTTAAAAAGTTTGGGATCAGTAAGATTTTGTAATGTTTTTGAGAGAAGTCTCTTATCCTCATCATGGCTATAACAGTGATATTGCGAAATTATTATTATTATAAATCAAAAGAACTGTTTTCTATTTAAATATATAAACTGTACTGTATTTCTGTGATGTGCAGCTGTATTTTCAGCATCATTCCTCCAGTCTTCAGTGTCACATGATCTTCAGAAATCAGTATAATATGCTGCTCTGCTGCTCGAGAAACATTTCTGATTATTATCAATGTTTGAATGGTACCATTGTTTTCACAAAGACTAAGACAGCAGAATGCACATCCTGTTTGTTTTCTTTTTCTTTTAGCAAAGCACAATGTTTAGTTGTTATTGTGTGTGCGCACACATATAAAATTAGTTTTAAATGATGTATTAGGCTACTCTTAAGGCCCGTTCACACCAAGGACAATGACTATAAAGATACACTCTAAAAAATGCTGGGTTGTTTCAACCCAATGTTGGGTCAAATATGGACTAACCCAACTGTTGGGTTAAATTTTGGTTACATTTTTAAATTAACTTTTTAACCCAACAGTTGGGTTAGTCCATATTTGACCCAACATTGGGTTGAAACAACCCAGCATTTTTTTAGTGTGTACGATAAAGATATAGTTCTAAAAATCATTCTCAATATTAACCACAACTATAATGGTAAAGGCACAGAGAAACTATATCGTTGGAATCACTTTCAGAACGATTTTTTCCAGCTGATGAATGACACAAACACTCTAGATTTTAAAGCGGCAGATGCACGTGCGCTTAGAATAAACAGACAATATCGTCCGCTGGTGTGAACGCTAATATCGTTATCTTTATAGTTATCGTTCTTGGTGTACGGGCCTTTAATGTAAGACCAAAAATGGAGTATTTTAAGTTAAATGCAAGTGATTGCACCAGTGTCTCCATGTTTTGCAGTAAGCGCACTATACTTCAGCTTCCACACTCTGCACAAACACTTAGATATGCGCCTAATAATAGCACACATTTATCTTGGTTAACATTAGAGCGAGCAGCCATGTAAAGTTGCTACTGACATGTTTCATGTGTTAAACCATATTTGATGTCGATGGATTATAGGCAATCATTTGGATATCCTACCTGACATAATGTTTTTACCACAAGGACCCGCCGTTAAGGATATTTCTCTCACGGACTGAGTCGCCACGTCCTGAGGATTTTTTTTTTAAGTTAACTAACTTAACTAATAAAATGTTGGTCAACTAAGCTTCTTCTAGTCAACTAATGGTTAGTCGACTATTAGAGGGCAACCCTACTATTTTTACTGTATTTTTGATCCAATAACTGTAGCCCTTGTGAGCATTAGAGACGTATTTCAAAATGTAAAACATTACAAAATCTTACTGATCCCAAACCTTGCAACAGTAGTGTATATATTCTCTTCATTTGTAACCATCACTTGGTAACTACGCTTCAGGTAAGGTTAAAGATATATTTTGAGTAGAAATAATTTTAAGTGATTTTAACAAAATAATGTTGGAATTGCTCTAATGTCATTGTACAGGAGATGAAAACAGTCCAGAGGAGCTCAAAACTCACATTCTAGGAGCCTATCCAAAACTAAACGAGTGTGGGGGGTTTGAGCTTTTAAAACTGTCGGGGATGACCAGAAGCAAAAATCTTTCGCTGATACCTTGCCCAAGCATCGGGTATACAATAAAATTAATCAAGAACCAGACGAAGAGTGCCCTGATCTACATACGCCCAATGCAAAAAAATATTGCTACACCTCCTGTAAGTTTTAATGAGTGCACTGATATTTTGTACACAGGAAACAGTCTGTTCTAAAATACTAGTATTGTTTGTATTTTGTCTGAAGATAAATCATAACTTTAAATTCTCACAATAAGTGAAACCTGAGTCCGTTTTATCTGGACCCAAAGAAAAATGCCTGATTTGTGCTGAAGAATTTTTTTTAATGACCTTAAGGATCATGCCAAATGCTGCAGGTATGCACGGGCCCTTAACTGTTTTCCCCCTACATAAGCAGTTTAAAAACTTGTACTATTAGTCAGTAAATGTTAGTTAATGATCTCTGATGCATGAGCCAAGCCTGTCTGAAAAATTCTGTTCTATTCTTAACTTACTGTAACATCTCTCTGTTTTATTCATATTACACAGTATAGTGTGCCTATTAACCTTGAAATTATCTAATGTCAATGTGATGTTCATATGTACTGTGGCAGCAGCATGTTAAATATACTCTAAAAATCTGAATTATTTTAGCCAGTTGATTTATACACACGTGGATAGAATCATAACATTTTCTTACTAAATCTTCTTACCAAATCATAACATTTGGGATGCACCTAAATGAAAATTCTGGGCCGAAACTGAAAATTCTGGATGCACTTGGCTGAAACTCAAAACAGAACATGCTTTTTAAAAATTATTTATTTCTTATTTTAAATTAGTTTAAGCTCAAATACACTAATTACAAGCATAGATAAATACAGCATAAAGTTACAAATAAAGTAAGGTCTAACTGTAGTGTATTCAGGTACAGACATGTAATAATTAGGCCTAAATGTAAAATAACATTTAAGTGTTCACTCACTGTATAAATTAAATATATTAGTCTTTGTTAAAGCTATGTTTTGTTGTTTCATTAACATTAATGACTTAGCAGCAGGTATTTATAGGTTGCTGTCACTTTAAAACTGAATGCACTGATCCAATATAATGAGTACATTTACATGGACATCAGTAATCTACTTATTTACCAAATTCTAAATTTACACAATACACGTGTTGCTTTTAGAATATTCCTTTTATGTTCCCGTTTTACATGTTATACAGTTTCGGGTGTTTCATTTTTAATTTACTGAAAGCTTCAAGTGCAGTTGACCACTACCGTGTGTGTATCCTGTCGGCGAAAGGTCCTACACGACAGTAATAGTGTGATTAAGGTCTGTACATCTATAATGCACTTCTAATATGTGACTAAAATACTCCACTTCTTAATTCTGTTTGCCGGATTAAGGTAATCAAAAATCTGTTTACATGGTAGATTCTTAATCAGAGTATTGTCTTAATTGTGTTAAAATTGGAATATTCTTTGTCCATGTAAACGTACTTAGAGATGCATATCCAATTTCTTTCACAACTCTGCACGTTCACTCAAAACATAACTGACTGAATAATTCGCAAAACACATGCATGCCGAACCTTGAAACCTGGTCCATACGGATTACGATACCCTAGCATAGAGCGGAATATTGAGCGGAGCGTCACACCTCACAGTGATAACAGCTAGAGTGAGAGTGAAACCTGAGTGCTGAATACTGAGAGGCAGGGTGGCATATATTTTAAACTCGTATTCTCTGCCATTTTTCTTTTTCTTAGGCAAAAAATTGCATTTTCGGCGGCCGAAATTTCGGTGCATCCCATGTACCTACGTATCATTGATCTACATATGTATTATGTATCAGTTGTACTTTTTGTTTTATTTTGGAGTATTTGGTTCTGAATATTCTTTACTATTTGTTTTAAAGGTCTGCAAGTGAGATCAGCAGAGCATCAACTAGCATTTGTCCCTCAAACAGCCATCCTAATCCAGCTGAAGGTCAATCATCCACAGATACTGCAACTTGTTGACTTAACAGAAGATGATCTAATACTGGTAACGTGGTGTAGGCTTTTATAGATTGGAATTTGCTCATTTTTCATATCTGTCACAATAAACATATTGTATCATCAATCAAAATAATATCATTTATATTCCCAAAATTGGTACCACAGTCTTGAACTTGCATCCCCTCACACAACAGTCAAGCAACTCAATGGTTTTCTTGATGGTGTTTGGAAAAATGATCAAATTCTGTTTAATAAGTAGTCTATATATTTATTACTTACTAGGAGTCCTTGGATGAATCCATATGTTGTCAGCAGGATCTAGAGTTCCAGGAGTCTTTGCTCGAAGACCAAGAAAAGGTATGTCTTGCAAAGTTCAAAAACAGTTAAAGGGGTCATCGGATGTGCATTTTCCACAGTTTGGTATGATTCTATAGGGTCTTACTGAAAAGTCTATAACATACTTTGGTTAAAATTTCTCAATGGTAGTGCAAAACAACACCCTTTTTAGAAATGTAACCACACTTCAGAACATTTCGGTTTGCCCTGTGTTGTGTTTGAACGAGTTGCAGGGGTGACATCACGTCACAGGGTCTCTCTCTCTCGCTCTCTCTCTCTCTCTCTATAACATACACGCCCAGATGCATTCTCAGGTACCGAAATTTGGTGCAGATTGATTTAATGTGAATCAGTACTCGGTAGTACCGACGCAATTCAGTCGGTAACCTTAAAAGCACGGAGTTTGGTACCCAACCCTTGGAAGGACCCCCCTACAGGGGCCGAGGTCCACCCACCACAGTCCCAGGAAATAATGTGTGAAACAGTGCTGTTATGCTTTTGTAGATTGGAATCAAAGTCTGTTTAATAAATAGTCTACCTGTTTATTACTTGCCAGGAGTCCTTGGATGAATGGAGATGCATACGTTTTCAGCTGGATCTAGATTTTTAGGATTCTTTGCGTGCAGACCAAGAAAAGGTATGTCTTACAGTTTATGTGGGTTTAGCTAAAAACTTTTTTCAATAATGTTGCATCCACAATCAGAACACACTCGGTTCTTCACCAAACTTAGGACCGTTTAAAAGAAAATTTTGCAACGACTAGTCTAACCCCGTCCCCCGGAGTAGGGTTGGGTACCAAAACTTATATGGCACTAGGGCTGCACGATATATCGTTTCAGTATCGATATCACGATGTGTCATGCGATATCCACAATAGTCACATCGCAGGATGTGCGATGTTTAGTATACTGATTGGTATATTTATACTGATCGTTTTTTGCTCACACACAGACACCATGTCTACACCGAACGTGACAAAGCGACCGTTTCAAATCACTTTGTATCAGTTCGTCATAAATAGAGTGAGGCAGCTGTTTACTGTCTGAGATTTGTCGTGTCGCGCCGCATCTGTAGACAGCATCACTGATTATAATGGGTTCAGTATTTTGTTGCGTCGCATCGCGCCACACCGCTCGCGTCCGGTGTAGACACGGTGAGAGCCACGCAGATGCACATCTGAATTCTGTTCACTTCCGCGTCTATTTGTGCCAAATTATGTCTTTTTAATTTACTCACCTACAAAATCACCCCAGTCATTGATTCTTTTTTTCCAAATAGAGCTATTCAAGCCTTTTTTTTCATATCGCAATATATATCGCAGAAAATCAAAATATTGCAATGTGAGTTTTTTTCAATATCGTGCAGCCCTATATGGCACCTATCTGACTGGTATGGACCGAATCAGAATGCAGATTTAACTTCAGCAACATTGCCCATTATAGACATAGGCAGCAAGACCAATAAGTTCAAACACAATAGCCTATTATAAACAGATTTCCTCAAATAAAATTGAGTCCACATAAGTCAGCATGTTAAGATATTGTTGTTCGTTACAATGGCAACCACTTGCGTGTCTGGGTTTGAACACACTTCTCGTGTATACAAAAGTATCTGTACAAATCTCAAGAAAAATTTGCCGTGTACTAACAACATTATTTAAGCGCATTCTCTTTGGGATGTTACCATAGAAACCATTAAGTGTGCAAAGAAAATGTAAACTAGTATTTCCAAGTCGACAAGCAACAGCGGTATTGTTTAATTAACTAATCTGGTAATTTCGCACATCCCTACTTAGGACCAATACATGTCCAGCATTGTTTTGACGTGACGTGGCGTGGCCAAGTATGGTTTCCCATACTAGGAATTAGTGCTCTGCATTTAACCCATCCTTAGTGCACACACACAGCAGTGAACACACACCCGGAGCAGTGGGCAGCCATCTATGCTGCGGCGCCCGGGGAGCAGTTGGGGGTTCAGTGCCTTGCTCAAGGGCACCTCAGTCGTGGTATTGAAGGTGGAAGAGAGCACTATACATTCACTCCCCCCACCTACAATCTCTGCCTCTACGAGACTCGAACCCACAAACTTTGAGTTACGAGTCCAACTCTCTGACCATTAGGCCACGACTTCCCCCAGTCAGGTCAGATCAGATCAGGTCAGGTCAGATCAGGTCAGATCAGATCAGATCAGATCAGCACAGCACCTCAAGAGATTGGCTTACTGTCATTGCATAATTTATGGTAAATGGAATTAACTGCTTTGTTTTTCATATTGATCAAAGCATGACCTGGAGAAGAAATCCTTGGAAAGAGAGGAAAGACGCAGAAAGGTATTATTATCTGTATAAGTACGATGATCTGTTTAGGGTTGGGAATTGAAGTGAAGTGGAGCGCGCGTCTGAAACGTCTTACCCATAATAGGGGCACTTTAATTAATTTTACAATCTTTCTAATCTTTGATTTAGACTAAAAACACCCAACAACCTTGGACTCCTCGAGGAAATGACGGCGCACCCGGATCTGTTCCATAGCATGTTTGTGGAGAATGTGAGGCCTTTGGAAGTTGATGACCTCTCGGCACTTTTTCAAGTCAGCTTTTCAGAACCAGGGACCCACACAAGAGAGCTAGAAACCCGGACTATCTGCTTCTGGAGAGACTGGCTGTTTGATGTTGAAGGTACTAAACTCATGTATAAATGAATACTCTGAATGTTTTTTTTTATTGTAGGGCTGTAACCAATCTATAAAATTGGTTATTATTGTAACCAATCTATAAAATGGATTATTATCGATAATGAAAATATTCAACAACAAATTTGATTATCGATTAGTTGCATCTGTGTGCTGTTCTCGGAAACCAGCCAGTCACATCGCTTTACAGTAGTAAATGACCCATTTCTATGGACAAAACATGGACACAGAACGAGCTGCTGCAGGAAAGGTATATGATTCAAGCTGTCCGAAACAAGATAATTTATATTTAGGCAAGGCAAGTTTATTCATATAGCACATTTCATACACAATGGTAATTCAAAGTGCTTTACATAAAAGGAAGTAAAATAATCATTAAAATAATAATAATAATGATCACAACAATAAGAACAAGGAATTTAAAAACCTACTGTTGGTGATGTGCTCTTAACACAAAACCGAACATTCCCAAGCCTTTTTCAACTCTTCCCCACTAAGTGAAAAATCTAATAACTATCTATTCCACTACTTCACCACTTACTTACTTTGACCATTATAAACCAATCAAACAGAACTCAGAGGTTCTACTTTCAACTAATTAACCAACAAACTTGTCTTTCGTTGCCCACATTCTCTTTAACTTCATAGCACTTTACTTTAGCCTTCTGCTTAAACTTTTAAAATGATTTAAAAATTGATTTAAAATTAACTAAAACAGTTAAGAATAGAAAATGATTATACATAAACATACAGTGCAATTTAATAAGCGCTTTAAAGAAAAGCATGAGACAACATGCATATGCTTTGACAGATGCACATGCTGTTTAATGCCTCTGATGTGGTTTCCTCAGCACAAAACTTACTTTTTATGATTATAATCTTCTGTAAATGTTAGAAAGTACTGTGAGCATTTAGCATATTCTGACAACAAGCATCTTGTTAAACTTCACAAACTTCAATGAACTTCTAAATCCCATGCATTTATTTTAAAGAGCACTTAGAATGCTGGTAATCAAACCAGCATTGAATCACTTGTTGGCCACCATTGAATTCCATAGTATTTTTTCCCCCTACTATGGAAGTCAGTGGTGGCCAACAACTGTTTGATTACCAGCATTCTTCAAAATATCATATTTTGAGTTCAACATAAGAAAGAAACTCATACAGATTTGGAACGACATGAGGGTGAGTGAATGATGACAGAATTAGCAGTTTCTCTGGATTTATTATGTATCTGTTTGCAGAAAATGACAACTGGTCAAAATATGACAAAATATGCCATGTTTTCAGACCTCAAATAATGCAAAGAAAACTAGTTTATATTCATTTTTAAACAATACAATAAAAATGTTTTCACTCCGGAAGAGTTGGTGGAATAACCCTAATGTTCAATCACAGCTTTGATGTATCTTGGCATGCGCTCCACCAGTCTTTCCCTTTGCTGTTGGATGATTATATGCCACTCCTAATGGAAAAAAAAAAATTAAGCAGCTTGACCTTTATATAATGGCTGGTGACCCTCTTGCTTACATTCCAGAGGTGTTCAGTGGGGTTCGAGTCTGGAGTTTGGCTCATCACCCATCCTTCACAAAGACAAGTCTGCCTGATTCTGATCTTCTCTGATGAGTCCAGTTTTCAGCTTTGCCCATCACCTGTTCTCCAACTCGACGATTTGTTTCCCCAGAAGGAGGGTCATGAGCCATTAAATAAAGCCAAGCCACTTCAATTGTTTTTGCCTGGACTGGCATAAAGTCGCCCAACAGCAATGTGACCAACTTATAAGGAGCTAAGACGCATTAAAGCAGTGATTGTGTTCAAATGAACAAACTTGCTTTCTTTGCATTATTTGTGGCCTGAAAACATTGACAACTGGTCAAAATAATTAAAAAAGATAAATTTTTCCAACAACTGATTGATATTACATGGAATGCGCAATAAAATAAAACTTGATTGAGTTATATATATATATATATATATGGGTCAAACCCAAATTTATTCAGACACCCTCAACATTTCTCACATTATCATATCTCGGTTTATTCGCTATAGTTTAGAAAATGGTAATAAAATGACAAGAACTCCGAGTTAAACTGCGTCAGAACAAATTCAGCTTGATAATGTTAGATAACTTTGATAGAAAGGCATGTAATAAATTTAGTTGAATAGCTGTCAGCTGTTAAATTTAAGTTTACAATTAGATTATACCAATTTAGGTCAACCAATTACCTAACAATGCACTTAATTTTGTTCAGTCTGTGAATCCTCACTTACATAAATTAACTATAGTGTCCTGCACCCACTAGTAAAAAAAATATCAAAAATTATATCTGGTGTCAGAATTTTTGGTTTGACTATGTGTGTGTGTATGTATGTATGTGTGTGTGTATGTATATATATATATATATATATATATATATATATAAATGCCCAACTTTCAACTCAATTTTCATTCTAGAAGAAGAATGTGCCCCCTTAACCTTGGAGAATGTGCTGGAGTTTGCATCTGGGTCCTCTACTATACCTCCCAATGGCTTTCTTCTTCAGCCCACAATTGAAATCCTTCCAGAAGAGTCTGGCAACATATTTCCGGAGGCAAACACATTATAACTGTTTTAAAATTGCCAGTCCACAAAGACTACGACTCGTTCAAAACACAAATGTGCAATGCTCTTCTTTGGACACCAACATTTGGTGTAGCCTAGACATCCACTAGTTTTATTGTGCGCTATTATTGTTTTCTGGAAATGTGTTTTTTTTTTAATTCAACCAGGTGTATAGTGCACAGCTTAAAATGTGATGAATTTTACCATTTAAGTAGTAGTGTAGTAATGAGTTGACAGATGTTTCAGTAATTTTATTGGTTTGCACTGTAATGTGTAATATGAATAGGATTTTGTTTCAGTGACCACTTTCACAAATAGTAGTTTGTAATTTCTATTTACAAGTTATAAATGTTCATTACTAGTTCTCTTATCTGTATAAATCAAACCTGATCCAGCATTTCTCGAAAAATGCGTACCGTCTCAAGGTAAACTGGTATTGTCTCAGGTAATGGTGCAGTTGGATTTGGCAGTGTGGCCAGTTCTGCCGCAGACAGGGCACGGGGTAGCTCCAGCTCAGGAATGTAAACTCTGTCTGTCACAGGTCTCTGAGAGGCTATCAACCCTCTGCATTCATGATCTTCCTGTAATTTAAGTGTTTATTAGGTGCAAAAAAGTCATCTATTTATATTCCAGACTGGTATTTATTATTTATGTTTTGAAAGTAAAAGTTTTTAAAAAGCTTTGAAAGTAACGGTTCATATTTATAAAAAAAATTACCTGGCAAAAGTTGCCCCCTTTTCCATCTCTTGTTTTGCTCAACCACAGCTGCAGAGGGGACTGATTTCTGGCTTAAGGAGTGGTGGTTCCATGCGCTCTGGAATTGTTGCAGATGTGATTGGATATGTGGCATGTAACATCTATGTAAAGCATAGAGGTCTGTCTCCTTGGATTAAGCCATCCCTCAGCTTCCAGGCGAAAGAAAGTGGTGTAGAAGAGATCAAGGACATTTTCAAATACATCCCTCCATAGCCGCTCAATCCTAAAATAATAAAACAGCTAGGAGTCATTCCACGAAATCGGTGCCTTTTCCACTTGGAAAAATTTATTAATTTTAACATGTTTTAAATATCCATGAAATGAAAACAACTTCACATGACAAGAAATTGTATTGTGCCAGCTCAGACTATGTAATTTACTATTTTATAACTATTTCTCTACCTCATGTTTTGGTATTTTTGTCAACCCTGTTACTGACACAAGCGTTACTAGATACTATATTTTAATTAGAACTCATATGCCACTGAATGATATAGGCATTAGCTCAATAATATATCGAGAGTGACCTTTGAAATGTTTGAAATTTTACACAGACAATCTTTAAAAACGGTGAAACCTAATCTATGCCATCCCTTTGCTTTGGGATAGGGCTGTAAAACAATTAAATGTTGATATTTCATTAATTGTTCCAGGGCTGACAACTATTTACTCCCAAGTATCAGAAAGTAATGTGGTAACATCTGGGGCCTCATTTATAACCGTTGCGTATGCACAAAACCTGCCCTGAAAGGTGTATGCCACTTCCTAGGCAAAAGGTGGGATTTATCAAAAAAGAGGCATTGTAAGCTGTTTTGAGGACTGCACACTTGACATTGCTCAAAGATCCAGCAAAAGTGTGTCTGTAAATAGGGCGCGTAATATGAAGCAGCATGGAGTATCTTTGACATGATGAGTGACAAAAGACCCAACCCTGCTCCTGGCGATGGACTGTCCTGCAAAGTTTAGCTCCAACTCTAATCAAAGACACCTGCCTTTAATGTTTAAGTGATCCTGAAGACCCTAATTAGTTGCTTCAGGTGTGTTTGATTAGGGTTGGAGCTGAACTTTGCAGGACAGTCCATCGCCAGGAGCAGGGTTGGGCACCCCTGCTGTAATGCCGAGTTCACACTGCATGATTTTAGCCTGATTATTCACTCGCCGACAGGTTTTGTGAAATCGCCGACAAATGCCCGAAATCTGAGGCAAAACGGTGCTCGTTCACGCGAGTGACAATCACGCAGTGTGAATTATCAAAGACGCGATCTGAGGGAATCACCGACGCCTGTGAAATATTTGGCATGCTAAATATCTGGAGCTGTCGGCGATTCACAATCACGCTGTGTGCAATGATTTCTGACCATAGACTGTATAAAAACTCATCGGCGATGACCTACAGCCAATGAGAGACCAAGATACAGGGCAGAGGGAGGTACGGGGAGGAGTTATATGAAACGTAGTTTGAGGACCAGTGTTACCAAATCCGCGATTGTCGCCGGTTGTTTTTTACGTCAGCAGGTTGAAGCAACCCCAATAACATGATATTTAAGCCTTGGAATGTGAATTGTACCAGGAGAACCCCCCCAAAAAATGTGTATTTTACCCCCGAACGCGATTTTTACTGGGGGACCCCTCGAAAACAATTGGGCTATTTTCAGGCTAGTTTTGAGTAGTAATTGGGTGGGTTTTGTAGTGAAAACCTGGCAACCCTGCCCCAGACAGAGCTCTCTGCGATTCTTCCGTAAAGTCATGCAGTGTGTAACCTCCTGTCGTCGTTCCGTCGTGCAGTGTGAACACAGCAGCAACTGAATGCTACCCCTAGTTGTTCAGTGTGAAACCAACAGTGATGCGACGTCTTTGAAAAACGTGCAGTGTGAACTCGGCATAAAGGAAAGCTTGTGCAGAAAGCCCTTATATGGAGATGGTCTGGCCTTGTTTTATGCAAATGAGTAACCTCATGCACATGGTGGCTCATTTAGAACAGTGGTTTTCAATCCTGGTCCTGGGGACCCACTGCTCTGCACATTTTGTATGTCACTCTTATCTGACACACTCAGTTCAGTACACGGATCTCCCTCTTAATGAGCTGATGATCTGAATCAGGTGTGTTAAATAAGGGTATTTAACGTTAGGATGAGGTTAAGCACAAATTCATGTGTGTACGCATGTTGTGAATTAGGCGGAAAGTTTTCGTGAGAAGTTTGAAAAAGTTAGAAGTTTGTAATTGCTTACCGGATAAGCTTATGATTTCCGTCAATATGCCAAAGGCTGTTGGGACCTGGGACAGAGTAACATCTTCGCTTTAATGTTCGTAATGACAGCCTGCGCATCAGTACCCCTTGAGGATCCACACGTCTTAATGATGCCAGCACACGGCTCTCTATAAAAGGAGAGTTACATTAACACACGATACTGCAAACACTGTCTACAATGATATCATATTTGGACTGTTCATCATAAATACAGTTGTATAAATCACTTTTACAGTTAATATAGTACATAAAGATGGGCTTTTTAAAGGCATTCAACATCAAGATTATAAACTGTAACAATGTCTGGACATTATTTTGTTATTTTAAAAAAAATTATTAAAAACACCAGTCTGCTGTATGTGTTCAATGCCACTGTACCAGGGGTGCCCAAACTCGGTCCTGGGGGACCGGTGTCCTGCAGAGTTTAGCTCCAACCTCATTTAGACACACCTGAAGCAGCTAATCAAGCTCTTACAAAGCATAGAAACTTCCCAGCAGGTGTGTTGAGGCAAGCTGGAGCTAAACTCTGCAGGACACCGGCCCTCCAGGACCGAGTTTGGGCACCCCTGTACTGTACAAATCAGTCAAGTGCTCATACTTTTGACAAAAAGTTGCCTTGATCTCAGATGACCCAGGATCAGCTTGTAGCCAGCGCTGGGGAAACGGCGATGAATTTCAGACACAATCACGTCCAACTCTTCGTCACTTATACTGTTGTTCAAGTCATCGCGTCTGAGTGCACAGAAAAAAAAACGTAAATTATATTGACTAATTTGTACTAATTTAATAATCTAATTAAAAAGAACCAAACGCAATTGCTTCAGACTCAAGTTTTTTGTCTATTAATATCAGCTAGCTATTTTTTTTCATAAGTAAATGCATTGTTTATTAATTTTTATTTAGGCTACATTTTGATGTTAATGTTATTTATTTATTTTTCTTTCCTAATTGTCCTCATTCTATTTTTCCAAGAGTACAATATCCGTCTAATTATGCTACAAAATAATAGCAAAATCTGACAGGGTAGCACAATCGTCAGAACACCCGCCCAGGTCAGGGTGTGGGCTAAATAAGAGTTAGGGGTTTCTGTTGCATGCCTTCGGTCAGTGAAAAATTATATTTTTAAGGACAGCCTGCATCGGGTGACAACACTACTGTACAGCAGTGTTTCTTACCTTATTCCCCAACGTGCAATCATGCGCTGGAGAGTTTTTAAAGACACACCCTGCGCGAGATTCCAAGGGAGATGTGCTGCTGTAACTTGTCTCTTTGTATGTCAATGCAGTGCTGAATCTCTGAGATGTTACCCATTTGGCGAATTATATGCTCCACCTCATCAAACTTGGCCCAAACAGTGTCCTCCAAATGCCGACTGGATGCGTCCAAGTTTTCTCTAAACTGAAGCAACATCGTCAGAGCATAGACATAGTCAACTGACACATTATGGTCGAAATAGTCAGCCAAAGAAATAATGGCATTTATTGTGTTATTCCATGTCTTGGAAATTGTTCCTTACATTTTAGGTTTCTCTATCCACATCAATAACATACGACTGTGCATAACTTGCCAGGTAATAGCCAATCAGAGAGCTTGTTACATCCATCCCACCAATCGGCTAATTTGCATTTTCACCAGCGCGAGGCCCAAAGTGTCACAGAAATGCTAAAAGGAGAAGCTAAAAGGAGAAGCTAAATGATTAAGCAGATGAAATAGCTCATTTAAAAAGGAAAGACAGCGGGGAAATGGAAATGCAAATAGGTAAAGGAATTGCCCTTTTAATTCCCTGACAAAACCTATATTTGTAATTCAGTTTGTGAATCCAATTACTTATTTCCCCTTTTAAATTGCATTTTCAAAATACAATTTGAAATTCCTCATTTTATTTATTTAAATGCCGTGTTTATTGAGTGTTTTATGTTATTTTTTGTAAATCCTTTTTCAATTCGAACCATTTATTAGTTTTTAAGTTAATTAATTTGTGAACTCATTTATTAATGTCTATTTTTATTGTACAATTAGTTATTAATTAATGAAATTCTTTATTACTATTTCCGTGACACTGGTCGTCCTCCGTAAGTTTAGTCCCTAAAATCTAGGGCTGTGAATCTTTGGGTAGTCAGCGATTCGATTCGATTCACGACTCATAGGTTTTCGATTCGATTCAAAAACGATTTGCAAATTTAGAACGATTCAATTCGATTTGATTCACAATTAAATTAGATTAACAATTTGATTCTGCATTCTTTAAGTGCATTCACAGGATTATTTAAATGCTTCCCCTAAATTCTTTAAATGTCGGGGCAAATTACACAGCAGCCGAAATTCCTCATTTTATTTATTTAAATGCCGTGTTTATTGAGTGTTTTATGTTATTTTTTGTAAATCCTTTTTCAATTCGAACCATTTATTAGTTTTTAAGTTAATTAATTTGTGAACTCATTTATTAATGTCTATTTTTATTGTACAATTAGTTATTAATTAATGAAATTCTTTATTACTATTTCCGTGACACTGGTCGTCCTCCGTAAGTTTAGTCCCTAAAATCTAGGGCTGTGAATCTTTGGGTAGTCAGCGATTCGATTCGATTCACGACTCATAGGTTTTCGATTCGATTCAAAAACGATTTGCAAATTTAGAACGATTCAATTCGATTTGATTCACAATTAAATTAGATTAACAATTTGATTCTGCATTCTTTAAGTGCATTCACAGGATTATTTAAATGCTTCCCCTAAATTCTTTAAATGTCGGGGCAAATTACACAGCAGCCTTTATGGTTACAGAACCACAGGTTAGAGAAAAAACACTTTTGTTCATTGTTAGATGCTAGTTTAATGATGCTCTGGCATGTAGAAATGTATGTAAGCCAAGATTGTAAAAAAGAGCATTAAGTATTATGTATAGGCTAACATTTTGACACACCAGGGGCATAGCCATCATTTCAGAAGTGACAGAAATGTAAAATACAATAATTTTATGAAATTTTTTTTTACAAGGAATTATTTTTTTATCTTTTACTTTGAATTTGCTATAAGAAATCAAATACACTGCTGGACAATAATCAATCATTTGTAATCTATACTTTTTTCCTGATGGCAATTTTATGATTGTTTTATATACTACAATCAATTATTTCAATTTTCTGCACAGCATTAGGTAGAAAATATACTTTATAGTTTCTGTACTGTAATAAATATGTCAATTAGCACGGCATCATTCATAAATTTCATTTATTTATTGTGTTTATTATCTTAACGTTTCATCAGTTAATTCTGCTTTTTATTCAGATTAGCTGCAGATATAGCCTGGCACGTCTTAAATATGAGCGCGAGATCACTTCCCTTTCAGTGCGAAAACTTCATCTCATTTTCATAAATGCTATAGTATTTAACTCTTCCTCTCCATCGGCGAATGATGATTCTGAGAGAAACGCGCTGATGTCTGTTTGCTAAAGCAACGAACGCTAGATCATGCATCTGATTATCAGATAAAGTCTTAAATATGAGCGCGAGATCACTTCCCTTTCAGTGCGAAAACTTCATCTCATTTTCATAAATGCTATAGTATTTAACTCTTCCTCTCCATCGGCGAATGATGATTCTGAGAGAAACGCGCTGATGTCTGTTTGCTAAAGCAACGAACGCTAGATCATGCATCTGATTATCAGATAAATCTCACGCTCTTATTTCAAGGTTGTTGTTAATGCTGTGGTTATTTTAACAGTTTTCTTCATTCATTCGGTTCAACGACATTGTTAAAACACATTTATCATTCAATGGAACTGTGCGTATGCTTTAGACACTTACATTTCTGCTCCGTCCATGCCATAAATGCACAGCCTTCGACTGCTCTGGTAATGTCGTCGTCGGTATGACCGAGAGCCATTGAAAAACTACAGAAAAGCAAAACTACTTCACTTTAGCATTACTAGCCACAAGTACTAAGGAGAGATCACATCAGCTGCTCAAGACATGTGTCAGTGAGACGAATGGAGCGCATCATTCATAAATTTTATTTATTGTGTTTATTATCTTAACGTTTCATCAGTTCATTCTGCTTTTTGTGGCAGATATAGCCTGGCATGTCTTAAAGGGATAGTTCACCCAAAAATGAAAAGTTGATGTTTATCTGCTTACCCCCAGGGCATCCAAGATGTAGGTGACTTTGTTTCTTCAGTAGAACACAAGCGAAGAATTTTAACTCAAACAGTTGCAGTCTGTCAGTCATATAATGTAAGTGGATGGGAATCACGGCTTTGAGAGTAAAAAAACCATACACAAACAAAACCAAATTAAACCCTGCGGCTCGTGACGATACATTGATGTGTAAAGACACGAAACGATTGGTCTGTGCAAGAAACTGAACACCACCTATCTCTCAGATGTACCATTGACACTCTATCTACAATCTCAATTAGGAGTGTCAATGGTCCACTTGAGAGATAGGTGGCGGTAATGCACTTATAAGTCTGAGGTAAAAAAAACTATATAAATACTGTTCAGTTTCATGCACAGACCAATCGTTTCGTGTCTTTACACATCAATGTATCGTCACGAGCCGCAGGGTTTAATTTGGTTTTGTTTGTGTATGGTTTTTTTACTCTCAAAGCCGTGATTCCCATCCACTTACATTATATGACTGACAGACTGCAACTGTTTGAGTTAAAATTCTTCGCTTGTGTTCTACTGAAGAAACAAAGTCACCTACATCTTGGATGCCCTGGGGGTAAGCAGATAAACATCACATTCTCATTTTTTGGTGAACTATCCCTTTAAGTTCTATGAGCGCGAGATCACTTCTCTTTCAGTGCGAAAACAACTTCATCTCATTTTCATAAATGCTATAGTATTTTACTTTTCCTCTCCATCGGCGAATGATGATTCTGAGAGAAACGCGCTGATGTCTGTTTGCTAAAGCAACGAACGCTAGATCATGCATCTGATTATCAGATAAATCTCACGCTCTTATTTCAAGGTTGTTGTTAATGCTGTGGTTATTTTAACAGTTTTCTTCATTCATTCGGTTCAACGACATTGTTAAAACACATTTATCATTCAATGGAACTGTGCGTATGCTTTAGACACTTACATTTCTGCTCCGTCCATGCCATAAATGCGCAGCCTTCGACTGCTCAGGTAATGTCGTCGTCGGTATGACCGAGAGCCATTGAAAAACTACAGAAAAGCAAAACTACTTCACTTTAGCATTACTAGCCACAAGTACTAAGGAGAGATCACATCAGCTGCTCAAGACATGTGTCAGTGAGACGAATGGAGCGCGAGTGCAATCCTGTAACAGTCACTGCAGGCGGGAAATAGTGCAGCGCATGAAGGAGAGATGCGAGGCACAAACACTGTTCAAGGTCTCCATTAATTCCTGCTTGTAGTCATTTAATGTGGATATATTTTGAAAGCATTGAATCGCTATAGAGATTGCGATTCATTCGATTCTTAGAGTTTTAAATCGATTACTGTCTGAAATCGACGATTCACGATTCAAAAATCATGTTTCAAGATCGATGCATATGCATCGTCAGGGTTTGTAATCGATTCATCGAGAAAACCAGTGAATCGTTACACCCCAAATAAAATCACACAAATATCACATACAACTGTTCTATGGAGCTTATAATATGTCAAACTATTTGAATTGTGTAAATTTGAATTATTGACAAGTAGGGTTGGGAATCGATTCCAGAATCAGATACGTAAGTTCAGGAATCGGATACTTGTTGTCAAATTAAAATTTCGATTCCGCCTATCGATTCCTATGCGCTTTTTTCTTTCATCTGTGCGGACCGGACCTAGCGATCTGCCAGGCACTGCCGCTGACCTAAAGAGAGCAGCTGTCTGTCATGAATGAAACCGCTTCAGTCTTTTCAGCCACACAGTATCATTATTTCTGTTACAAACATTCAAATCACAGAAGTACTGGGATAAAAGTTTATAGTTCAGATATAAACTGTGTGTACGATTGAAATGGTAGCGATTAAATCACCTTTTGAAAGTAATTTTGACACTTCAAATCAAGATTTATCGATTACATTGTTACACCAGTAGGTGGCGAAAAGGGTCTGTTAAAATGTATTTCTTTAAATCATACAAGAGATTCGTTCAAGAACGCTGATTCATCCAGTAATCCACTAAATTGAGTGAGTCATTTAATCATGTATTCATAAATTACATGTGATTTTGTTTAGTCGTCTAATGTTTTTTCTTCAGAATCATGAGAACCACAACTTACTTTGGGGGGAAAAAACTAAATTTATCCAGAATCATGCAGCTCTATTTTGCACACAAACAGCTCTTAAAGAGTCCAGTTTTTATGTAGCCTGTAAAAAAAAAAAAAAACTTGTAAGAAAATGGTAAATGACTGGCAGCTACGGCTGCCAAACAAAACCCGTAAAATTAAAGTAAAATATCTTAATTGAAATAAAGTGCAAAAACAATAATTTTACAGACATTTTCATTAAAGGTTTTACAGAAAAAAACTTGTTTCAATTATGATATTTTACTTTAATTTAACGGTTTTTGTTTGGCAGCCATAGCTGCCAGTCATTTACCATTTTTTTTACGGAACTTTTTTTACAGTGTAGCCTGTTGATTTGTGTTCATGGTTTTCAGCTCCAATAAATGGTTTGCAAAAAAGAGACACAGGATAAATGTTTGATATCATTATTTAATCACATTGGAATCGAAACTGGGAATCGAAAAGAATCGAAAAGCAGAATCGGAATCGGAATTGATAAAATTCAAATGATACCCAACCCTATTGACAAGTGTCATTTAACAAAACTGAATTTTATGTGGCATTTAACATAGTTCTGAATAAAATTTAAAAAAAATTTAATATTGAACATTTGAGATTTAACACAATTGAATTTTTTATGGCAGTTTTTTTACAGACATGTATTCTCAAACAGCGGATTTTTTGTTCTGAATTGTTAGACTGCAAATATCCAGTTTTTAAAAATACAGCTTCAAGTTTTCAAGATGAAGAAGAAATTCAGAACATCAAATTCAATATTCAAAATTCAAAACGCAGAAATTCAGATCGTAGAGAAAGTAGGTCAGAGGTAATCCACAGGGAAGAGTAGATGATCTCCGAAAAGTCGAACGAAGCATTTACGATGACTTAGGCTAGTTTTTTCATGGCCACAACATATTAACTCGTGGAAACGTGATAATACGTCATGGCCACGAGATATTTATTTTTTGGGAACGTCATATTAACTCGTGGAAACGTGATAAAACGTCGCGGCCACGAGATATTTATTTTTTGGGAACGGCATACTAACTCGTGGAAACGTGATAATACGTGGTGGCCGCGAGATATGTATTTTTTGGGAACGTCATATTAACTCGTGGAAACGTGATAAAACGTCGCGGCCACGAGATATTTATTTTTTGGGAACGGCATACTAACTCGTGGAAACGTGATAATACGTGGTGGCCGCGAGATATGTATTTTTTGGGAACGTCATATTAACTCGTGGAAACGTGATAAAACGTCGCGGCCACGAGATATTTATTTTTTGGGAACGGCATACTAACTCGTGGAAACGTGATAATACGTGGTGGCCGCGAGATATGTATTTTTTGGGAACGTCATATTAACTCGTGGAAACGTGATAAAACGTCGCGGCCACGAGATATTTATTTTTTGGGAACGGCATACTAACTCGTGGAAACGTGATAATACGTGGTGGCCGCGAGATATGTATTTTTTGGGAACGTCATATTAACTCGTGGAAACGTGATAAAACGTCGCGGCCACGAGATATTTATTTTTTGGGAACGGCATACTAACTCGTGGAAACGTGATAATACGTGGTGGCCGCGAGATATGTATTTTTTGGGAACGTCATATTAACTCGTGGAAACGTGATAAAACGTCGCGGCCACGAGATATTTATTTTTTGGGAACGGCATACTAACTCGTGGAAACGTGATAATACGTGGTGGCCGCGAGATATGTATTTTTTGGGAACGTCATATTAACTCGTGGAAACGTGATAAAACGTCGCGGCCACGAGATATTTATTTTTTGGGAACGGCATACTAACTCGTGGAAACGTGATAATACGTGGTGGCCGCGAGATATGTATTTTTTGGGAACGTCATATTAACTCGTGGAAACGTGATAAAACGTCGCGGCCACGAGATATTTATTTTTTGGGAACGGCATACTAACTCGTGGAAACGTGATAATACGTGGTGGCCGCGAGATATGTATTTTTTGGGAACGTCATATTAACTCGTGGAAACGTGATAAAACGTCGCGGCCACGAGATATTTATTTTTTGGGAACGGCATACTAACTCGTGGAAACGTGATAATACGTGGTGGCCGCGAGATATGTATTTTTTGGGAACGTCATATTAACTCGTGGAAACGTGATAAAACGTCGCGGCCACGAGATATTTATTTTTTGGGAACGGCATACTAACTCGTGGAAACGTGATAATACGTGGTGGCCGCGAGATATGTATTTTTTGGGAACGTCATATTAACTCGTGGAAACGTGATAAAACGTCGCGGCCACGAGATATTTATTTTTTGGGAACGGCATACTAACTCGTGGAAACGTGATAATACGTGGTGGCCGCGAGATATGTATTTTTTGGGAACGTCATATTAACTCGTGGAAACGTGATAAAACGTCGCGGCCACGAGATATTTATTTTTTGGGAACGGCATACTAACTCGTGGAAACGTGATAATACGTGGTGGCCGCGAGATATGTATTTTTTGGGAACGTCATATTAACTCGTGGAAACGTGATAAAACGTCGCGGCCACGAGATATTTATTTTTTGGGAACGGCATACTAACTCGTGGAAACGTGATAATACGTGGTGGCCGCGAGATATGTATTTTTTGGGAACGTCATATTAACTCGTGGAAACGTGATAAAACGTCGCGGCCACGAGATATTTATTTTTTGGGAACGGCATACTAACTCGTGGAAACGTGATAATACGTGGTGGCCGCGAGATATGTATTTTTTGGGAACGTCATATTAACTCGTGGAAACGTGATAATACGTCGTGGCCGCGAGATATTTATTTTTTGGGAACGTCATATTAACTCGTGGAAACGTGATAAAACGTCGCGGCCACGAGATATTTATTTTTTGGGAACGTCATACTCATTATTCATTTATCTATTTATATATTTCTCTGTAAAAGATTTTTGATGGATCATCAAATGGGAATTCCATTAGGCTACATTTTAAATGATCATCATGTTTTCCCCACACCGACATGAGCTCAGTGAAATGCTCCATTTGTTGTCAATAATCTGCCTTAGGTTAAAGGCAATAAAAAGATCAAACATGTTTTTATCTCTGAAGTGGAAGTTTGGGTGCATGAGCACTGCTTGCGTACCGCCTCTGCACTGACAGTGAAACCGCCTATACGTCCTGCTATTCACAATTTGAATAGAAGTTTTCATAAACGAGTTTTGTCTACCTCATGTAGTCATAGGCGGAAATCCCGGGGGGGTCGGGGGGGACAGGACCCCCCCTCACTGAGGGTTGTCCCCCCTAAAAATATGATTAAAACCATGCTGTGTATTGTAAATAACAATGTTTTATACTTTAAATAATTTTGTAAGTAGAAATGCATTAAAATGTGTTTTAAGTTTAGAAACATTTTGAGTATCCCCCTCTCTTGCCTCACAGTGCTTTGGTCCCAATGCCTGCTTTCCTCTTTTACATCACCAACACACACACACACACGAGTTCAGTGAGAGAGAGCAAAGCCAATAGTTGTGGAACTCCAGTAAGACTGTCTAGGCTATTTTATTCACTTAAACATCGCATGAAGTGATTATTTTCTCTTTAATACATGATGCCAATATATTTTTCGATGAGTCCACTATGTTAGCAATAATAACGTTACCTGCTTGAGGGAAAGGTTTGCCAGAGTTTTAGACATTTTCCCGCACGAGTTCCAAATCAAATATAGCAGCACAAGAAAAAAATGTAATGTTTCTGGATTCTAGGTTTATGTTGCCCATTTACGTTTGTTTGATTTGTTCGTTATATGCCAGTCAGAATTAAAAAATGATTAGCTGCATTTCCACTGTGCACGCATGATCTAAACGGGCCAGCTGGGGCTACAGCTTACAGCTACGACCTTCGAGGCCACAATCAAACAGCATAAACTGGTACAGTACCACCGCTCCCTATACACAGAGTATGCAGTTTGTGTAGGGCACCAACCAGCATCCCAGTTGCTCAAAAAAAAACAAAAAAAACTTTCGTTCTATATTAATATTAACATATACATAAATAAAAATCTAAACATTAGCATATATATATATTATATATATATTATAAAAATGCATTTTATGATGATTGCAGTAGGCAGTAGGCATCTGCACCCGCGCCCGTGCTCGCTATCACCTCATGTTTGCAGCTGAATATAAATGATCATCATAATTAATGGACAACTAGACTATATCAGGGAAAAGACATCAGCGCAGTCCGGCGCAGAGAAAAGAAAAATAAAAACCTGAGATGAAGCCCGTGCATCACTTTCAGGTAACTACGTTCATAATCCTGTGAAACTTTTTTGACTGTTTTAATGTCGGTAATAATTTCACCACCACCAACAACGCATCTGACTTAATATTATAGTTTCCATGACTTAAAACGTATTATATAAAAACAATGAGGCAATAATGATTGGTTAATTAATAATAATCATATGGTTTCATTGAATAACACTGTTAAATACATAATGTAATACAAAATGAACAATTTGCATTATTACAAATGCCTGCAAAGGGCACCAAAGGCCTGATAATTGCTGTTGCTACACTTACAGCACGATCACATCCTTCTTTAATATTGACCACACATTTCATTCAAATATCCACTTCATTTCTTCAACAAAAACATGTGGACATCACAGCCCTTACCAAAATTAACCATGGTTTTATCGTAGTAAAACTGCTTAATTTTATTTTGTGTGATTTCTGAATGCTTGAGACTATAAAATCAATCAGACAACTGTATTAGTAAAATCATAGCCATATGTGACTGTCTAGCTACAATTGTAATCCAATTTCATTACTATTTATTTACTTTTATATTTTATTAAAGTTCTATTTTGACCCTTTATAGTAGGGTGTTTTTTTTTTGAAGGAGGGGGCACAACAATGCTGTTCTGCTTAGGGCACACATTTGGCCAGCAGCGGCCCTGGACTGGTATTTATGATTATTTCACAGAGAAGAAGACGCACGTATTAAATCACGTCTGCACTGGTTGGTTTGTTATCACATGGCTACTTTAAACAGCTCCATTAAGCCTTTAGCCCCAAAGATCGCACATTTAGAAAGATAATAATAAATTCTCAAATGTTCCCACCTCATTTTTTTACAGAGGATGATTCTATATTACTATATTAATGTTCCACTAAATTATGCAATCATCTGATGAGTTTTGAGCGCTCTCTCTCGTCTTACTGCCATTACACATAGTGGAGAAGAAATGTCATCACAATGATTTTAAATACAAAATAGCAATTTAATGAGTTTCTGTGTTTATTACTATGCCTATGATATAGGACTTAGCCTATCACACAAACAAGAGCCCTTTTTCCCTGAATATCTGCACGATCGCAAATGTACAATAAACAAGAACTTACAGAGTAACTTTCAGACACAAAATTCCAAAAGTCTCCGAACAACAGTGTTTTGTTCCTCAGCGTTACACGGACCAGTAAATGATTCAATCGGTCGTTTGCAAAGTTAAATGAATCAGCTTTTTAAACGAATCGGTTGATTCAGCTCACTCATTAAGACAGTCACTTGCTGCCACCTACTGGCGGTTGTAGTTTAACATTTTAAAAAGTAGCTTATTCATTTTTGCAATCATTTAATATTTCTACATTAGAATGTTATATTTAAAATTAACATTTAGGCACAATCCATCTATGAATTTTGTTGATAGTGATTTCATTTGATTGCTAATAGCCAGCATGTCTTTTTATTCAATTTAATTTATTGATTCAATAAGAACCTGACATAAGAGGACACAGATATGACAATAACTTTTATAATACTAATAAGCCAACATCTCTGGCTTTTTTTTTTTTTGCTCAGTTATTTCAAGATTTTAATTTCTCAAATGAGAGAACACATCCTGTTTATTATATTATAATGAATATTTAATATTACATTTAAACTTTGACAATAGCCTAGACCGTTACTCCATGCAGAGTAAATAATTATTAATAATATTAATAATTAACAACATCATTTAACGTAATAAGACTGGTATGTTACAAATCAAATGAATTCAGTGTTAACAAAACCGATCAAACCGAAACAGAAGCTGTTAAAGATGCATTTAGATGTTAATACAATATTGTATTAAAATGTAAGTCACTTAATATTAACTACTTTTGAACTCTTGTCTGAATCAATGTCAAATGTGCAGTCCTACTGGTTTTCAGGGAAAGCTGCACCCTCTTGCTCATGTCATGTTGCTTAAGACGAGACACTGCAGGTGAATAGAGATTTTTTTATTTATTTAAACATATTAACTTGAAACTTTACCAGTAAATTAAATACGTTATTATTAACTTTTTTTTTGCATTGCAAGTTTTCTGACAAAACAAGTTTTAGATATGCAAATAAGCTAATATCTCATTAAATATGTGCTTATTTACTAGGGCTGGGTATCGATTCAGATGTCCCGATTCGATTCTCGATTTTTTGATTACATTCAGTGAATATAGTTTTAATACAAATGCTATTGATATTTCTAAAAAATGAACAGTAAACATCAGTTTACAAATGGTGAATTAAGAAAAAGAAATTAAGCCACAGGCCTGTATTTTAAACCTATTCTTTTTTTGTATGGGTCCTTTTTTAAACAATAATAGGCTCTATAAAATGTTCTTAATTTTTCTGGTAATCAGATGAAGGCATAAAACATTAATTTAATTTATCCTAATCAAATGAAAATTAAACCCTTTTATTTTTTGGCAAACAAAGTGCTGCACAACAGAGGTGTACGGTTAAAATTAAAAAGAAAACCGATGTGATTATTCCTTTAAAAATAAAGATTTATTAATATTTATTAGCAGTAGTAGCATTGAGTCTTCAGACTGCTAAATAGTAATATATTCTGACAGTTTAACGTTAAACTAAACTTTTATTTTGACGGGTTGCCGTGAAGAACTTGCAGCTGCTGTGTATGTGATATGACGGTAGTTTTCTCAAATGAAACGGTAAATGCTAATGAAGTGACTCTCAGAGCAGCTGGAGATGACATTCGTGTTCATATCATCATATAGTGAGACGGCAGAAGCTGAAAACACCGCGAGCGTCATCCGCGCTTTAGTATGCGTGTAGTAAACAAAACCGCGCCATTCATTCATTCATTGCGGAAATCATGGTGCCTTATGCGTGATATCAAATTCTTCCGCAGGTTTATAGTATTACTATAGCACTTCACCTGAGCATTGCGAATCACGCGTATTGCTTTGTTCTTGGTTCTTGTCAACAGTATCTCCGCCATGATAAGCGCTGAATGAATGACAGGCTTTCTGTTGTAACATCGCGCAAGAGGGTGACATCTAGTGGAGAAGACTAATGATAAGATCCACATTAATCAGATCTCGTTTTAAATGTGTGCTGAAATAAATTTAAACGTTTTAAACGTCATTTAAAAAAACGATTAATCGAAAAATCTATTTTTTTTGCCCAGCCCTATTATTTACATATATTTAACAAAACAAAAATCTAGAATATAGAATCACTGAAAATAGTTATACTTGTAATCTTTATTTCATTTTAACAACAAATTAGTGTTACAAAGTTTTACAGAACAGATTTCGGATATCTTTTTTTTATTTAAAAATATTAAAATACTATGAACACGTATTAAAATGCGATTATCGCCATACTTTTAACCAAAAAAATGGTATGTAAATCAGTTAAAAAAATCATTGTGCTAATAAATTCCTCTGTAATAACCTTCAGAATATAACTAAGGATGAACATGGAAAGTATGGCTTAGGTAAGTGCTACACGTTGACATTTTTGGTTCAAAATGTTGAAAAAAACTCATTTTGCATAATTTCATATTTACAGATTAAAGATTACACCTTTTTTTGTAACAGTAACTCATTTATAATTTCCCCCAAAATTATACAACACAAATGAATATATATATAGACTGTCTATAATACAAATCACACAAGGAAGTCACACACAGAGACAAATCGAGGAGAAGTGTAGCAGAAAGAGGATATGAGTAAGATGTGGAGAGAGGAGGCCCCAACTTAGTCTGCCATGCCTGCCCCTCATATGTTAGCCCTTCTTTAAGATCTTGCTTGTGTCTTTTGACCTTTTTGTCTTTGTCACAGTTCTTTATTTTATATTTTGCACAAGCAGAGGTCACAGAATCTGCTTTTACTATCCAAATCTTGTCTGCACTTTTGATTGCACTAACTGTGACCTCTGTGGTCTCAAGCCACAATCTGTCCGTTACAGATAACATGGCAGAAGCACCTTCAGTGAATGTTGAAATAGCCAAACTGGCTGCTGCCTCCACTCTGTTTTCACCAATAAATACAGTTTTGGGACACCTTGACCAAATGACAGAATTTAAGCATTCATTTGCATTTTGGGTGCCCCCATGTTGCATGTTCTGCAGTGGGCTATCGCTGGACATCCTATGATATAATGGAATGAGCTTTTTGCCAACCTCTTTTGTCAGAGAGCAGCCTGCGTGCTCATTGTGATTGTGTGGTGTCACACCATTTTCCTCTGCTTTCCTGTACCAGCACCATGAGGGTTTGCATCTGTTACGCAGGGGATTCTCATCAGTTGACATTGAGTGTAGGAGGCTAGCCCAAATAGCAGTTCTCATTTGTTCTACATTGCCCTGATTATTAAGTATTGCCCCTCTATAATAATTTTGCAAGCTTTTACTCATTGGAGCTGTGAGCTTGCCTGCTCCTTTCCCACCCAACTTACCCTGTGCAAGTTTTCGTATACATTTGTGTGCATGGTTGATACATTCCAGTTTTGTTATTTCATGTCCTGGATAAGGATTCAGTGCAACAACCTCCCTAAATGCAGTACTGTCTCCATCAGAAAGCATCTGAGTGTAGCGCAGCTGATGCCGGCTTATGGATCTCCCCCACATTCACTAAACTGATTCCTGCTCCATGGCTTTACTGGAACCATCAGAGAAGGTCTTTGTACAGTCATCGTGCTTTTCTTTCCATGTGTTGTACTCTTCGTTTGTGATGTTTTTTTCCTCTCTCTCTTATCATTTTCCTTTAGTGCACATGCATGACAGTAAGATGATAAAACGTCAAAGTCTATCACAAGCCCTGTAATAAGGTCTATGCACACACCAATGCCATAGTGTGAGGTAAAGCCCCTTTTCTACCAAGTGCCATCAAAAGTCACTTATGTTGATGACAGCATCTGTCAGAATTTCTGCCACATCTGGGTCAATGTCTGCATAAGCCTGTCTGACCTGCTAGTGACTCCAAGCCTTGCTCTATCTCTGCCACTAAAACAAAAAGCATAGTTTATCAAAATGCTTTTCGAGCAATCAAAATTAATTTGTACAAGCACTAAAATATAGACTGTTAAAAATGTACTGTAATTTTACAGGAAATTCCTGGTAACTAAATGCCGTAAATTGTGCCGTTAAATAACAGTAATTTACTGACATAAATTTACAGTTAATTTACAGCTCTTCATTTTTACAGTATGATACTGTTATACTACCATGGAAATTAACTCTGCTCCAATTGCTTCAAACAGTTAGAGTTTAAAATACTAGTATGCATACAGTGTTAGTAATGTGAACTCATTTCACTGAGAAGGAATATTTCATAGTTTAAAACTACAAACACTTTAAATAACTAAAAACATGTATTTTACTCAAGTCGTTGCAGTTCATCATCAGCTATAGCACACATACATGTGTTGAAGTATTCAACAAAAAGATCATGGCTGCTTAGGCAACTCCACAGTTACTGCCTTTAAATAAAGCAGCAGAACATCAGTGTTTAAGGCTCATCATTGACTGAAGCACAAGCTCTACTCTCCAGCGCAATGGTGACCTACAAAACTACATTAAACTAACAGACCTCTCTTGTGCAAAAACACAATAATACAGTTCAGTTCAATATTTACTCTCCTTATCAGTTCATGACTTTGCATAACTGTTTTCTGTGGACCTTCACTAATATTTCAGTAAAAATAACTTTTTTCCTTTGGTTAATCTGACTAAGTTTTACAGTAAATTGCTGTTATTTCCTGGACTTAACAGGAATTTACTGGCAACCATGTTTTTTTGCTGTAAATTAATTACAGTTTATTACTGTTAAATTACATTTCATGCAGTTTTTTTCCCATCTTACATCTTTAAAGCAAATAGTGCATACACTTGTAGCTGTTATGTATCCAAGTGGGCTCCCCCAAAGTCCACGGTATAGTTCGAACACTGGGTGGGACCATTTAATCAGTCACTTAATTAACTCCTTAACTTTAACTCTTTGAGGACTTGGACAAGCAGCATCATTGAAGAAAAGAGGAACGCCTGGGCCCATATTTATCAGGCCTCTAAAAATTAGTGATGGGAAACCCGAGGCTTTATGAACAATTTGAGGCTTTCGTTAAATTGTGCCAGAAAAAGGTTCATTACTCGAAGCTTTTAACACAATGTGCATTGGTAACATCTGGTGGTCAGACTAGTTTTCTCCACCATATCTATCAAATCAAAGGCTGCTTGATGTCATTTCCAAGAGGTCCTGGCTGCAGCCTGCAGCACGATGACGTAGCTGGACTATATCCACTACGTAGTGCATATTTTACGCACGTGCGCTGTAGTAGGTCTCGAATAATTTCATATTTTTATTTACATTTTATCATTTTGCAGATGCTTTTATCCACAGCGACTTAGTCTAACGACTTGGTCTAAGTGAAGTCTAACGCAGTACATGTAGCGTTTTTGACCTACATTACAGTACAATGTAAAAACTTTAATGTCTAAATTCATCCGCGATGTTTTCATCTATACCGGCAACTTCAAAGCTTTATTTAATTATTAATTTTTTGAATAGCCCGCATTTCATATGTTATCGCCAGGATGCACATCAATGCTGTATCTATTATTATAAGGATACAACAAGCACTGTAACATGACTGATATGCAGACGTTGCACTGTAAATAGCTAATTATTAAG
>NW_015506207.1:119218-131681 GCF_001515645.1 Sinocyclocheilus grahami | reverse complement strand
TTTTTTTCCCCCCCCCCCCCCCCCGTTATAAAAAAATCAAGTGGGCTCCCCCAAAGTCCACGGTATAGTTCGAACACTGGGTGGGACCATTTAATCAGTCACTTAATTAACTCCTTAACTTTAACTCTTTGAGGACTTGGACAAGCAGCATCATTGAAGAAAAGAGGAACGCCTGGGCCCATATTTATCAGGCCTCTAAAAATTAGTGATGGGAAACCCGAGGCTTTATGAACAATTTGAGGCTTTCGTTAAATTGTGCCAGAAAAAGGTTCATTACTCGAAGCTTTTAACACAATGTGCATTGGTAACATCTGGTGGTCAGACTAGTTTTCTCCACCATATCTATCAAATCAAAGGCTGCTTGATGTCATTTCCAAGAGGTCCTGGCTGCAGCCTGCAGCACGATGACGTAGCTGGACTATATCCACTACGTAGTGCATATTTTACGCACGTGCGCTGTAGTAGGTCTCGAATAATTTCATATTTTTATTTACATTTTATCATTTTGCAGATGCTTTTATCCACAGCGACTTAGTCTAACGACTTGGTCTAAGTGAAGTCTAACGCAGTACATGTAGCGTTTTTGACCTACATTACAGTACAATGTAAAAACTTTAATGTCTAAATTCATCCGCGATGTTTTCATCTATACCGGCAACTTCAAAGCTTTATTTAATTATTAATTTTTTGAATAGCCCGCATTTCATATGTTATCGCCAGGATGCACATCAATGCTGTATCTATTATTATAAGGATACAACAAGCACTGTAACATGACTGATATGCAGACGTTGCACTGTAAATAGCTAATTATTAAGATATACTTCTGTCGTGACAACAAATTCCTCTTATGTGAAAACATACCTGGCAATAAAGCTCATTCTGATTCTGATTCATCACTCTAGCAGAGTTAGCCTAAATGCTTTTTGATTCTATCCGTCATGTTTATTTAAATTTAATTGGGGATATTATATTAATGCCGATCCATTTTGTTTATTTAGATTTTATATTATTCTAATATAGCTAGAGAGAGAGAGAGAGAATGGATGAGTTATGTCTTTAGCTATTTATAATTGGTATATCTATCTCCAGGGATTTCACTTGCATATAGGCCTAACACACAAAAAAAGAAATGGTCATCTTTGTGTTAATATGCCTTGTCCCCGACCGTGTGTGGATTTATTTGCTGGACATGGGATTAACTGTAAAAACCCGGTATAACCCGGGTACGGGTCTATCGGCTATACAGAACCCAACTGACTGGATTGTTTTTCTTCTTTTTATTTTTATATGGTATAAAAATAAATAAAGTTTGAATACACTACTAGTTTAAAATCACAGTATAATATAATTTGTGTAAGCCTATGAAACACACCTAGGCCTATATCTCGTAATAATTACAGTTTAATTTACATTAAATACTAGCTTCAATGACAGCCCCACTTTGCGCATGCGCATTAAAGTCCAATACTGCGCATGCTCATAAGCGTCTCGTTGCAGCATGCGGTGGACATCCAACCCGGCCCACATCCAAGTGTGACGTCAAAAACCACGCCCAAGTCAAGTCAAGTCACCTTTATTTATATAGCGCTTTTAACAATACAGATTGTGACAAAGCAACTGAACAGCATTAATTAGGAAAATAGTGTCAATAATGCAAAGTGACAATAGTAAACACTCAGTCATCAGGGCAGTTATTTGAGAATTGGCTTACTAGTCATATGGTGCGTAGCGTCCTGGAGATGCTGTCCGACAGGAGTTCCGCTCCGACTCCGAAGCCTAGGACGCTCCCAGAAAAGATTCCAATTATTAACAAAGAGCAGTTTCTGTTCTTTACACCATGACAATAACCATTACCTTCGGCTAACGTAGCACGGACGTGCCGGACGATGGAGTCTCCGATGATCACTCCGTCTCGCGGAGGGGAGCGAAGAGGTTAAGGGTGGAGGTCTCGAAGACCGGAGGCGGCAGAGGGGGAGAGGTCATCACCCAGGGCCTGGCTCGCGTCTTCCGTGGCGGATGCTGCACCCAGGGTCCGTGATGTCCTGGCGCCGGAGTGAAGGACATCTGGGAAGATCGCGTCCTGGGTGCACCGGGCCTGTGCAGAGAAACACACAAAGTAGAGGTGGTGGGAGAGTTAGCAGCGTGCTGTATTCTTACCTCGGACTTGTGAGCGTCAGCCTGGGATGTTTCCAGCGCGGCTCTCCGCGCTCTCAGCTGGGTCTGCTTTGTTACCAGGTCCCGGATCTGCTTCTCCACGGCCTCCAGCTCGACCTGCACCGAATGCAGCTCGAACGTGTCCTCACCTGCACTCAAAGGTAGACACACATCCGCCATTAAAGCAAGTAACAGTGCGTAAAACAATGGTAATGTGTGTGAATAGAGTATTAGTAATGTAAGCGAGATTAGCGGCAACCACGCTGGCGATGCTAGCGAGCTATATGCTAATAGCGGACTCGGAAAGTCAAAAATAGAACTAGTGATAACAAGGCGCTCTGATTGTTTTTGTTGTAGAATACGATAGGGGATATATTCACACGTTATAGAACTGAAAAGGATGGTGTATAAAATTGATTTTAAGATAAAAAATTAGACGACAAAGAATTAACTGGACGGAGCTCAAACTCAAAACACAGGGCAGCAACAAACAGGAAGTGACGTAATAAAGAAATTATTACATCATGTCCAAATGCGTCACAGTCTCATTCATTTTGAAACAAGAAAAAGCATCGATAAGAAGATAAGTCGTATTGTTTGCCAACTGTTAAAAAAGAAGTTGTTGTTTGCCGTGTCGGTAGGTAAAATAAAAATCTTTGGTCTTTACCAAGACTTAAGACATTGACAACTTTAAGAATGTGTGCATGTGCAAAATCAACAGTTAGACATGCTTAATATGTGTTTTGAACTTCACTTAGGCGTGTTATTACTTAGCTAGCAACATATATACACATCTATATATATATGGGTGTATGTGTGAAAGAGAGAGAGAGTGGGTGAGTGTTGTTATGTTCATTCAGCATTCATTTTATGTTGTAAGAACATAAGAATCAGTGTGTGTGAGTGTGTGTGTGTGTGTGTGTGTGTGTGTGTATGTATAGATACACACTGATCACAGTACCCTTGCACAGTAACTTGGTTAAGCATCTTCATCATTTCACCATGTCTTGCTGGATAATGTATGTGACAAATTATCTTTGTATCGTTCCATATTAATGGAAAGATCACATAATGATTGTCAATGTTTGCTTGTCATGTTTTACAGCATTCTACACATTTTCGGTCCAAGCCTGATGCAGAGCAGTTCTGCCGGGACGAGGGGTCCCTGCCGCAGTTTCACCAGTAAAGAAAACTACTCATTACAATTCACTTGGAGGACCACACAAGACATGCAGTAGTGCATGGAGGTATGGTGAGAGCATTTCTCTAGATATTGATTGATTTTTTGTAGTTTAAAATCATAAATATGTTTGTATGTAGAATGATGAGGTAAATACGTTTCTAGTGGACACACATATCTCCTAACACAGATGTATTCTCTATTTTTAACAGGAGCACCAAGAGCACATAAAGTGGACGTTTGTAAGAGACATTGACTCAGTGTAGTGCTGGATACAGAGTCACCGTGGGTTATTCTGTGGGGAGGTGACAGGGCCTGCGTTTCTCCAGATGGACAGTACAAATCAGCAGAATGCCATCAAAGACTACCTGGGGGAGAAACGGATGAAGCAAGAGATGTCTTTTTGTTCATCTTTGAGTATCTGGAGGAGCTGGGCATATTCATATCAAATTGTCTTGATGAACAAGCCCTAAACGTCCATGGCATATTCTGTGAATAATCTATCAGAGCAAGCAATCTCTCTGTGTAGCATATGTATGTGTGTGTACTGCATTTCAAGAACTGTTTATCTAATCATTCAACTGTTTATTCAACTGCTCAGACTTTATGATAGCTGGGACATATTTTTGTTAAACATACACTACCAGTCAAAAGTTTTTGAACAGTAAGATCTTTAAATGTTTTTTAAAGAAGTATCTTCTGCTCACCAAGCCTGGATTTATTTGATAAAAAACTGTAATATTTTTTTATATTTTTACTATTTAAAATAACTGTTTTCTATTTGAATGTATTTTCAAATGTAATTTATCCCGTGATTTTAAATGTGAATTTTTTAGCATCATTTCTCCAATCACATGATCCTTCAGAAACCATTCTAGTATTCTGATTTAAAGGGTGCTTTCACACTTGGTTCGATTGTTTGGTCCGAACCCGAGTTTGATTGCTCCCCCCTCTCCTTGCCCCCGCTGGACTGTGTTCACATTATATTATTTGCGTCCGAACCACGGTTCGTTTGCGTCATCAAGCCAGCAGCTGTTTACCCCGTTGCTTAGTAATGATGGCGCAGGAGAAGGCGGCAAAATGCGTAGCATTGCTCTCTTCAATTTTATATTTATGTTTTTGAACCATTGGTTTGTTTCCAAAGCTTCAGTACATAACCGCACTTACGTCTGCCTTACGAATGTGCTGCAAATGCTCTAAAGTACTCTGAAGGTGAACAGAAATTAGATATACAGCTCTCTGCTTGCAGCGCGTCACGCTCGTCAGGAAAGTGAGTGAAACACACATTTTTATCAAATAATACGTCATTAATAGCGGTTCACTTCCGTGATTTGGTACGACTGCGTTCACATCAGCAGCGAACCGTACCGGAGTTCACATGAACCGATCCCCAGACCACCCTTTTTAAGTAGACTCGGGTACGGTTCGCGGGTGCGCACTCGAGTTCGGAAGACCACGTTCACATCATCTGAACGAACCGAACTCTGACGTCAATCGAACCCGGGTGCGCACCAAAAGTGCTAGTGTGAAAGCACCCTACTGCTCAAAAGACATTATTTCTTTGATGAATAGAAAGTTCAGAAGAACACCATTTATCTGAAATAGAAATTATAGAATGATAGACTTTTATTTAACAAGGATGCTTTAAAATGATCAAAAGTGATGATAAAGACAAAAGATTTCTTTCTCAAAAAAAATTAAAATAAAATATATATACAGTATACTGACTCCAAGCTTTTAAATGGTAGAGTGTATAATGTTACAAAAGCCTTTTATTTCACATAAATGCTGACCTTTGGATCTTTCTATTCATCAAATAAATTACAGTTTAAAGTATATTTAAACAGAAAGCAGTTATTTTAAATATTACAAATATGTCACAATATTACTGCTTTTGCTGTACTTTGGATCAAATAAATGCAGGCTTGGTGAACAGAAGAGACTTCTTTAAGAAACATTACAAATCTTACTGTTCAAAAACTGTTGACTGGTAGTATATATTTTTGTAAAATTTAAAATGTAATTATTTTTGTAAAATAATACATATAAAAAGACCCAATAAAGCAATGGATGTCTTTTTTATTTATTCATCTTTAAGTATGAGAACCCGGACACATTTCATAGTTGTGTTGATGAACAAGCCCTGAAGGTCAATGTCATGTTACTTACTGTACAGTATATAATTGTTATGATTTGTTATGTTTGTATATTAATTTGTTTGTGTTTCCCACTAGATCTCGTTGACGGAAGTATAAAAGGCGATGTCGCATCTGTTTTCGAGAGGAGGCTGGGCTGGGCTGGGTTTGTGTGCCTCTTTGAAATGAGTGTAGCTTTAAGTATGCTTGCTTTGTTAGCGTTTATGTTGTTGATTTGTCTTATTCTTTATTTTACCCCATGTATTTAGGTTTGTTATGTCCGTGCTCTTTGCTTATATGTTGGGAAGAGAGCAGTATAAGATGTCACGTGACATACATTGCGCTTCATGTAGTTTATTTTGATGTATTAGTTATTAGTTTAGGAGTGTTGCCACCCGCTGTAAGTTTTGGTTTAGTAGTTAGAGTAGTTAAGTTAGAGCGTGCGAGTAGCACGCTGAAGATGTTTTGAATTTTATTTTGATTATTTTAGGTTAGATTTAAATTCTTTAGTTATCAAAGCAAGCAATCTCTATTCAGCCTATGTGTGTGTCGCCTACTGCACGTGGAGAACTGTTGATTCTGTCATTCAAATGCTAACACTATGATAAGTGGAACACATCTTTAGAAAATTAAATGACAATTATAAATGAATGAAAATGTGTTAAGCATTTTTACTTTTACAACACCAAAATCTAATTATCCCCTTTAAATTTGATACATTTCAAATTTGTCTCAGGTAGGTCAAAATCGATCGTAATAAATGTTAATTTATCTAATTATATAAATGAACAAGGTAAGGTTTAAAGGCTTTTTTTAATCAACAATTTGCCTTATTTAATCAATGCAAGGTTTTACAGACTGTTATGATGACGAAATCAGCTCAGTATATTAGACATATTAAATATACTGTTTATAAGATTTAAGTTGTGCCATTTTAGCTAACATTTACAAAAATAAGAAAACGTGTATTAGTAAAACGAAGGACAACATTATTTTATTATAAAATTGTTTAGAGGTTTACTTCCGGGTTTCGATGGGGAAATCACAAGGTGACGTATTTGATATGGGCGTGACTTTCGACGTCACACTCAAACATGGGCGGGGTTGTATGTCCACCGCAGGCTGCAGCGAGCCCTACTTGCAATTTGCCTACCTTAGCTGTAATTCACAGGCGGGGATTATGCTAATTGTGAATGAACTGCACGAGCGCCCTATTTATGAATGATTGGAATTCATTAACAAGCCCATGTTTAACTATCAAATCTGATGTGTACGCAGCGTTTGTGAATCTGGAGGAGAGTTTTCGGGAAGGTCTGTTTTACTTTACTCAGTTACTCAGAATTTACTCCTATAATTACGAATGTTTCATGAATGAGGACCAATTTGACTTATATCAACCAATCACAGTTCTTACCTCAACCCTCATAATACCTCCTAAAAGCAGAGAGCTATGATGTTCACATGAATGTTGTTCTAGGAAACACAACCAGAAAAGCATTTCATGCAAATAACATTCGGGTTTTTATTTTTTTGTGAACCAACTACACAGGTTTGGCGGGGTTTGGCACACGAATTTTCAGGTTTTACATGCAATAACTGTTTGACATTAAGTCATGTATTCAAAGTTTACAACTGCTTTCACCTAAACAGCTAGAAGTGTCTGCTAAATGAATAAATGATGAATGAATAATGAAACCTAAGCCCAACAACAGCAAATAAATGGGCTCAGCTAACCATCACTGAAGGTGTTTTCCTTTTATACATCATCATCATACAGTACATATTATTAGGCAATTAACGCAGCATGCAGAAGAGAGATCTGTCATTGTTGATGGGCCTGATCGATGACACAAGGCATCTTCCTCATGCCAGTGTTTCACTTCATTTGTTTCAGTGCATGCTTGTCTTACATTGCCTGAGTGCATTCTCAACATCCCCTGAAAATGAAGTACTGTAGTACTGTAGGTGTACAAGCATTTAATGATGCAGCCATGCAGTCTAATGGGCTTTGTTACGTAGCTGCTGCTGCATTTGTTATTATCTAAACATACTTGAAAGTGCCTCTGATCCAGGTTTTAAAATGAAGCGTGTCAATCAGCAATACAGCACATACACTTCTGATCGCAGAGAGCACAGAGTGAGCAAACGGGCATTTGTAGAAAGAGAGATGGCTAGTATTCTGCCCGAAAGGAAAAGTGCTGAGGATCATCGCTGTAAAAAGTGTAACTATCAGGCAAGAGCTGGGACCCATGCTACTATTGTAGTTTTTCCTGCAAAGACACGTCAGGACTCACTGATATTGTCTGAAAAAGAGGTTGCTTTGATTTAGCTGGATATGTGAATAGCATTGGTTTTGTTGTTTCACAGAAGTAAGAGATGCTTTAGATGTAGTAACAGAGCAGTTTTGAGTGTCATCGGGCATCTGAAGCTGCTGTGATGCTTGCATATACCTGTACTCATGTCGTTTCTGCATTTGTTTGCTCATTTGCATTACTTTGCTAGGCCTTAGCTATGATTAAGGCACATCCATTTCATGGCTGTGTTGCATCGCATGTTTGTTATTTTGAGGGAGGGCAGAGAAATAAAGGTAGTGGCATGTTTTTGTAGGAGTGTTTGTTTGGGTATCAATTTCAAATATCACGAGCACTTCTCATAAATCCCTTACTTTAAACAGGTTTTAAGCCTCTTAGGGCACCGTGATAAATCTCTGTACGCATATGTATTGAGTAAACTCAGATTTACCTCACCTGGATTATTTAATTATTAGTAAATCCTTTTGTTGAAGCACAGCCAAACATCCTGATCAAGTATGCACTGCTATGAGAATTGTTTGTCATATTTCTGTGCCTTCAAGAAATAGACAAAAATAAAAATAAAACTCTGTCACCATTTATTCACCCTCATGTGGTTCGAAACCTGACTCTCTTTTGCAGAACACAAAGGAAGATATTTTGAGAAATGTCTATGACATGAGGGCGAATAAATAATAAAAGACTTTTCATTTTTGGGCATTGGTTGACAGAATCACTTTGAAATACATAATCTATCTTTTTGAATGTTTTCAGCGTTTGGTAGATGAACACTAGTTTCTGAGATCCAAAAGTGAACAAAAGGTACGGCACCAGCTATACAGTATTTATACGGTTCCATCTGTATTCCATTTGACTTTGTAGATAGAACCTTTTTGTTTTCTAAAACAAGTCCCACAATGTACACAGCATGAAGAAAAATCATCACAATGTAAATAAGTCACAGAATAAGAATATGTGAATAACTCAATTTTGACACAAATGTCAGACTGCACTTTCTACTTTTAACCAAAGTTATTATCTACGAGCAACTTTCATCAGTTTCACATATTATAAGGAAGAGATTGGTCTAAATTTCATACGCTCTTCTTAAGGATGTTGTTATTACTTTAGGAACATCCTTCTCCTGGAGACTGCTGTTATGACCTCTATGATCCTGTAACAGAAAAAACAATTTAGCAATTCAAGAGGACATGTAAGATCAAATGTAAGTTAATGCAGACTGTAACAATGAACTAAACGATGCTGAATAGTGTTGTGATGAACGCACCTCTCTGCTTCAACTCCACGTGCACAGAGACGAGCAAATACATGCGTGTGTGACAAGGCCATCTGAAACTGTGTGAGACAGAGTTAGTTAGACAGACAGAGAGAGAACATACACGCATAAAGCCAATACATGAGAAGTACAGAGAGTCTGTCATCTTCATGCTATAAATGAAATATTCTTTGCAGTGTTGTTCACCTCTTCCTCGTGCCAGTCAAAACAGGTTGTCCTGAAATGCTCAGCTACAGTCTTGAACGCATGTAAATCCATCTGAGAATAATCTTCATCCAAAGCATCCTCAAGTGCAAAGTACCGACTGATAGCTTCAACTGTTCTCTCAATTTTAGCTTTAGTCTGGAAGATAAAGATTCATGTATTATTCTGATAAATACATAATCCTGATACCAAAACATCCTTTAATTCAACATTATAGGATATTCAAGCTGCACAATCAGCGGGTTAAAGATAAAACACTTAGAAACACGAAAATAACAAAAACAACAGCTTAAATTTGTACTGGCTTAAAGTCACAAATATGTCTGTGGAAGAGGTAAATGGGCTTTACATGCACAGCAGCAAGCTTTCTATGGCACTGTGAGAACCGCAGCTGGTTTTCTCTGCTTATGCTTTTCTTATCTGATAGGGCTATTGAATATGAAGAAAACAAATATAGATACTTGGCTTTTCTGTCTCAATGAAGCAAACATGTGCATGTGGGTTGTGTCTCTCTCTCTCTCGATATCTGATAACTGCATGTACAGGCTCAAACAACGGCTTGAGATGAGATGCGTGAGAAATTAGTCCTACCGACACCAACGTTTCAGGACAAATACCTTACAAATGTCTTGAGGTTTAGCCAAGTAACGGTTCCTTTCTTCTGCTGGTAGCTCAAAATAATACTGGCTGGACATAGTTTTAACCTGCTAGCTAAATGTCATTTACTTGTTTATTTAGCTAGTTATCAGAAATAATCTCTACTCTACAAGGACTCTTGTTCGTGATTCTTTGCAGAAGTCTACCGGAAGTTAAGTTTGGGCCTAACATTTGTTTATGTTGTTGTCGTTGAAACCATCTTTTGGTTTGATATTTTTGTGACTGGATTTTTGTCATCCAGTAACACACAGCTATTGTAGAACATCTGTGCTTGACATGTTAGTTACATATATGATGTACTGTATTACAAACCTGATGAAGAGTTTGATGTTTTCTGATCAGATGTTGTTTTTTGTCTTCATCAGTTTCTGTTTTAATTCGATGCTCCAAGATTTTGAATGGCACTTCATTGTTAGAGGTCAAATGAGTTAATGCAAGCCCCTCAGCTCTTGTCTCGCCCTGAACTCTTGGAGGGGTGTTATTCACAAACTCTCTGATCAGATGCTCACGCACTGTCTAAAGAAAAGTCAAAAGAAAAACTCTAGAAACTAGAAAATACAACACTGATGGAATCCAAATATATAACCTTGTATGAGTGACAGTTACGAGAAAGTGAATTTAGTGTTTTATTTATTAATGCATGCTGTGTGAATGCTGTGTGAAGTGTTTTTACCATGTCCCCAAAACAGCAGGAGAGAGATTTCCGCATCATTTCCTGAAGATAACTAAACTGATCCCGCAATGTGTTATTAGCAAGGTCATTCTGAGAAATACAAACATTTTTATTTATAGTCTTATTTGTTAGCATAATTCTATTTTTGACCCAAATCACGCTAAAGACAAACCGCTTCAGTGTAGTACATCCAAAGAGCTGAGAATTCATCAGAGAGAAAGGTGTTCCTCACACGGTCAAAATAACAGGCATGACTGCTCTCATCTGCTCTCGCTGCAGTCACTGCGTACACTAGAAAACACAGTGTGTATTTATACAATATATATGATTTCATCATAGTTTAATATAATTCCCCTTCTTACCATGAACGTTGTGGGGGAGTTTGGTGAACATCGATCCGGATCGACAGGATTCCATGTATATCACCATCTGCACCACATTAAAACAAAAAACACCGTTGGAGAGCTATTGAGAGCTGTAATAAAAGCTCATTTGGAAGGAAACAGTATATTTATTACTTTGCGTTTTCAAATGGTATAAAGTAAGAAAGTATAAATACTCTGTAAATGTACTTCGGTAGATATCTTAGAAATTTGAACTTTCTGTAGTATTTAAATTTATTACAATCTCTATTTTGCTACATTTTTATACCAAATACCTTTTGCTCCACACATAAGCATCTCTCGTTACTATGATTTTTTAGCTTGTTTTATTATTCTGCAAAAAGAGAACAGTGCGCATGCCAGAGCTGGAAATAAATGAGGGATTGCATTGCCTGTTGACCATTTCAACTAATTGCGAACATTTCTGTTAAGCGCATTAATGAACTGGCCAATCAGGGGCAGAAGAGTTTTGTTCAAATTTGTCATGACAACAATGTGATTGTGTAGACACAATGCAAAAGTTTTATGCATACAGTTTTTAAGCCTTGGTGTATAAATATACACCAAGGCTTGCTAAGTGTTTTATTCCTTTTAGTGTGAATGTGTTAGCCTTAAGAATATCTATAAACTACTGTGCATCTGTGTAACTGGCTCTTCCTCCTGCAGAAGCCCTTCTGTGTTGAATGACCTTCTTGCAAGAATAAAAGATCAAAGACAGCTTTCTGTGTTGGTTTCAGCCTCACCTCTAATAGGTTCAATAGAGTTCTTCTACAACATTTGGCTGTGTAGCCTATAAGAATATGGTCTTTTAAAGTATTCTAATAACATGATTACAATATTAAGGGCAATAATAAACAACAATGACTTTGTTTTCATTTCGCAGCCCTCTGTAATGGGTGCCTGTTTTTTATATTTATGACCTCTGATAGGCTTACTTCTACAGTGACCGGGAGATGACATGTTCGGTTCACTTAGTTTTGTTGTGGCCACGTCATAATAACTCGTGGGAACGTGATAATATGATCAGCAATATGAAAAATATGTTGAGGGAATGACATATTTTTCTATGGCCACGAGTTTAATGCGTAACAAACCTGCGTGACCATAGCATAGATTATCAGAGATCAATATTATCAGATAAAACGTTTTTATTAACATTAAATATTTAATTTAACATCTGTATATTATTATTATTAACTTATTAGGCTATATTTTTATATTTATTGTTATATATGCTTATTTCTCCTTTCAATTTGTGTATCGCTTTCCCTAGTTAAAGGGATAGTTCACCCAAAAATGAAAATGTGATGTTTATCTGCTTACCACGGGCATCTACTTATACATATCTCTGTCTACTATGCCAGAGCATGTACACGCGTCACGCACAGGCTGTTGTGAACGCGAATCAGAGCTCAAAAACTACATAAATACTGTTCAGTTTCTTGCACATACATATCGTTTCGTGTCTTTACACATCAGTGTATCG
>NW_015506207.1:101300-118889 GCF_001515645.1 Sinocyclocheilus grahami | reverse complement strand
AAAAATGAAAATGTGATGTTTATCTGCTTACCCCCAGGGCATCTACTTATACATATCTCTGTCTACTATGCCAGAGCACGTACACGCGTCACGCGCAGGCTGTTGTGAACGCGAATCAGAGCTCAAAAACTACATAAATACTGTTCAGTTTCTTGCACATACATATCGTTTCGTGTCTTTACACATCAGTGTATCGTCACGAGCCGCAGGGTTTAAATTGGTTTTGTTTGTGTATGTTTTTTTACTCTCAAAGCCGTGATTCCCATCCACCTCCATTATATGACTGACAGACTGCAACGGTTTGAGTTAAACATCTCAGTTTGTGTTCTACTGAAGAAACAAAGTCACCTACATCTTGGATGCCCTGGGGGTAAGCAGATAAACATCACATTTTCATTTTTGGGTGAACTATCCCTTTAACGTTTTGTATAATTATGCTAGGATTGTCTAGCCTTCCATATATTTAGCAAATACTGTGAACGCCTGACAATTTTGCCAATAAAGTCTTGACTTTATGATTGTATTTATGCCCATGTGTGATGATAAATGAGCGTGTTGTGTTTTCATTTACAAATGAAACTGTGTGAATGATTAATTCCTCAATGGAACACTGTTATTTATAATGATGGTCTATTAATTAGCCAAAATAGAATTAAATATATGTTAAATTTAAACTGAATTCCAGTAAAAATTCCAGTCAGCATAATCAAAGCTTTATTGGCATGTCCAGCATTTACAGTAGCCTAATATTTACAAAAGTATTCAGAACGTTAAGTAAAGAGATCGAAATGAAGGGAAAAACAAATATAAATGAAAATAAAAATATAGCCAATAATAATAGGCTAATAATGATAATAATATACAAATATTACAGGGAAAAGATGATCAGTTAATGCATTTACAAGACTGTGGGATGGATAAAATGTTTTCTTGCAGGCCTATTTTATTTTATGCACTTTATGTAACATTTATTCATGATAAACTATTCATGATAAACATTTGAATGCTGACTATTGCACATAATAATAAATTAATAAAATATTAATGAATCCATCTCTGATAATCCCGGGTTGCTATGGGTACGCAGGTTTGTTTGCGCATTAAACTCGTATCATAATATCACGTTCCCACAAGTTCATATCTAAGTGAACCGAACATGTCACCTCCCGGTCACCGCATACTTCTGATAAATATTGCCCTTTAATGGAAAAGATCATTCATGACCCGTGCGCACGTGCTGTAAAATATGCATGGCTCGCTTCTTAAAGATGAATACATTCAAATTCAGAGTTGTCTTTAAATCATAGTACTTTTGGATACTCAAGTAAAAAGTACCTGGTTTACTGAATTAATATTTAAACGGGCAACAGATTACAGATAAGAAAAGTACAGATAACACTTAAAAAGTACTCGAGTGCTTTTTCCTTCTCTGGTGTTCTGGGACAAGAGCCCACAAAATATACAGACTATTTTTTAATTGGTGTATATAAATGTTTGTATTTACCTTTGAGAACTTGTTCTTTCTGGCCATTTCGTTGATTGTTTCAATGAGATCATGGGCATAAAGCTGCAGGAAAAGGACTGAATTAGACCACCACAATATAAGCGGTTCAACACTGTACAATGTTTTATTCAAAGTCCCCCTGTGGTGAAAATCAAGTTTTTTGTGTTGTTTATTTGTATATGTGGTGTTTTTAATATGCTTTTAGACAAACCATGTGCCAATCCATTCATCAACACCATTGCTGAGTATTTTCTCCTTAAAACTGTAGTTTCCCAAAGGCTGACCCAGAAATGCGGTTTGAAACAGCCCTCGGTTTGCTACGTCACAATCCAATAACCAATCACGTCAAGGGATCGATTCCTATCACTAGCATGCAAAATATACCAATACCAGCACAAAACCCATGAAGCTGTGGTTTAATGTGAATTTAGAACCGCTAACTTGCATTATAACCCGTGGCAACAGTGTAAAAGTAGCCTCTCCCGCAGCTGCGTCTGCACTTCACACGCGTATGCTCGCGGGCGTGAATTAACCATCACAAACGGCTGCATTCGAGTCTTCAAGGCATTTTAGGACATAACATCGTCAAGTAAGTAACTATAATGAATGTTACAGTATTCACTGTAGTTGTCCGCTAGTAAAAACATAGTTTTATCAGTCATTATCCGTGTATGCCATTGTTTTGCGTTTACTACAGTTCAGTAGATCAGGAGGCCAGTGTTGCCGACTTCTTTCAATGGAAAGTAGCTAAAGCTAGCTTGAAAAGTTGCTAAATGTTGCTAGATGACATAATTAGCATATTCATGACGTCATTGGGCCATATTGCCTTTTACATTTGTTTGCCTCTCTGTGCACAGACTGTATTTTAATGCAGCCAAATTCTCAATAAAACTGTTTTCATTTACATATTTTACTGTTTCTGTTGTCAGACAACGGGATGAATATGAAATACTGAAATGCGGCCCTTTAAGACTACCCAGCTCTCCCTCTCAAGATGTTAATCTGCACAAAAATCCTGATTTATAATCGAGTCATCGTCTGATGAAATCAAATACACATAACATAAGACATGAAAAAGGCAATACCTCCCACATGAAAAAAAAATATATAGTAATTTATAGTAAATACTATAGTGTTTTTGAACCATACTATAGTAAAGTGTATTATACTGTATATATTATAGTGTTCACAACACTTTAACTAATGCTACAGCATACTGTAGTATTAACTATAGTGAACTGCTAAACTGTAATAAATACTGTAGTACACGTTAGTTTTTAGAGGTAACAAAACTTACAGTGCTGTTAGGAAAACAAAACTTGCTTGAACCTCCATGATCTGACAGATAGATGAATATTGTGTCATTCCCTCCACTGTGTGACACAAAAAAGATAACATTTATATCTTTCATTATCATTTTAAATTAAACAATATCATCATCTTCCGTCCTTATCCTTATTTGTATCAGAACTGTAACTGACTAATGAGACAAACCTTGTAATGACTTTTGGATTGGTCTTTTTCACAGCAGAGCTGTCTCCTCTGAGAGCAGCCAGGAAGTTTCCAGGTGTTACTTCCTGTAAGACAGTCAGAATTGTGCTCAGATATAGGATGAAAACGTCTGTTTCGTGTTTGACACAAAGAACATTACCTCTCCAGTGTAGTCTTTTGGAACCCCTGGATACACATTCGGTCCGTTTGGTTTATTGATTATGTTTCCAGGATAAGGGTTTCTGTAAAGGAAGATAAAACATTATGAGGGCATTTTGTGGCGAAACACTTTTATGTCCCATCATACGGGTGATAATACATTGGATATAATATTAATTAGGGAGGATTTTAATGGTACAGCATGACAGAAAAGATCTATGTGAACGCTGTGTTAAATCTGCTACAAATGTACATCAGCCTTGTGCCACATGACTTTCAAAATCTGCAGGAAGTCTCTTACTTCTTATTATAAGCAATGTCATCATACATCATCACCACGATCTGCTCGTCAGGAATCCCGTTCTGATGTACTATCTGATAGCCGTGACACACATCGGCCTGAAATGGAGACTTTTCTTTACAAACTGTAGCATCATGGAGCAAGGTGCTAGAAACACTGTAAGATCAATGGCTTGATTCACAGAGAAGGCACATACTCACAAGAAAGATAAACAGAATGACAAAAAATCCTGTCACTGTAGGCCACATACCTGGTGCCTGTAATTCTTCCATGTCTTTGAACCAGCCACAAGCATTACCCACTGTTTTCCATTTGCTTCACCCATTTCAAGAGCCAAGTCTAATTCAGTTAGAAAACAGTGTGTTATTGTAATGCTCCAGTTGTAATAACAATTGAAATGGTAATATTAATATTCATGTAATGCAAAGTACACGTTTGTTATGAAAATACCCAAACTCAATCTACTTTACTCCTGATGCACAGTGATGCTGGTGTCTGGGAGGAGGGAAAACAGGTGTTTTACAATCACCTCATTTCATCTTTATCCTGTAGGGGTTTCCATGCCATGCAAAAAGAAAGTGAAACTAGACTAGTCAAAAGCACAGACACAGGGTGTTCGGGATGTTCTGACGACAAAATTAAAAGAGTAACTCTTTATTCCTGAAAAGAGGCAGGTGTTAAAAAAAAAAAAAACTCAACTTTACGTTAGCGTACTTCTTAGCTTATTTCCTCATCTCCACGATAAATCATCTTGATGAATCTTCATGAAAGCTTTATTTTTTTTGGCATGGTCATGTACTGTGATTTGTTGCACTGTGGTCCATTTAGACCTCAACTACTTTTTACATGCGCGGTGCGTACGGATAACGGATCATTTACAGTCTGCTGAACCACTACCAAACACACAACAAAAAGATCAGCTGTGCATCAGGGTCGTAGATCTGTTTACCTGAATAAACACTCTTAAAAATGCTGAGTTGTTTTTAGGGTAAAATATGGACAGAGCCAACTGTTGGGTTTAAATTAAACTAGGCTCGATTATTATTACACAATAGTGTGTTGAACAAACCATCATTTTGGGTTGGAAACAACTCCATTTTTAGATTGTACATTTTCAATGAATTTAAATACAACAATGAAACGAGTGCAAATATAACAACGAAAGCACCCCAACCAACAGGAAAAATAGAGAAAAACTTACCGGTGGTTTTGGCACCCCTCCTTTTGGTTTACAGGCAGAGATTTCTTAGGACAAGCCCCAAACTGTTAGAGATGATGATAGAATGAAGACACAGGCTGTTCTTCACTAAAAGAATGTTCAGGAAGGAAAGCGAAACTATGCAAACAAGAATAAGGTGCTAGATAAAAGAAAGTGAAACCATTCAAATCGTGGTAGTTTTTAATCATTTTCATCACGTGCAATAAGGTGCAACATCAGGACCAATGAATAGATTGGCCGTGAGGCCCGTGACTTTCTCTTTTGATTTGGTCCGCTTCTTTATTTTAATTTATTTCTAATGGTCTATTATTACTTTACAGTATTACTGTCCACCGATGCACACTCGTGTTTTCGGACCTGTAGATTGTTTGCTTTGTTCCGAAACAGGAATTTGTTACAATGTTGCATTTTCTTCTTGGTTCGGTTCGCTTTCACAAGGCAACATTGAAAAACGTACCAAACTGTGTTTATGTGAGTAAAGCTGTCCTCTTATTGGTCAGAGTTCACCTGTTTACGCTCTTCTGCTTCATTCATCAAGATGGATTCGGCTTGTTCCAGATGAACTACACTGGCCTGCCACCGGCTGGCGAGATCTGCCGCTTGCAGTCGGAGACGGAATTAAAAGCGGAGACATCAAGTCGGACACTTTCTGCTCCCGGAGTCCCGGTAGTGACGCTCTCACGGTGTTTATCACAGATGAAGCGAATTAAATGCCAAATAGACGCTTCAGAAATGTTTTCATGAGCAACAGAAACACTTTTCATATACTGCTTAATACAGCACCATATGTTCAAAAATAAAGTTCAACATAAATATATACTATTTAAATACCAATAAAGTGGGGGTAAATATGCTTTTATCAGTGTTTTTACTGTTATAAATCACAGATCTGTGAGCATTATTGGAGTTGAATTTTTAGAATAAACCAGAAACACCTGTCGTCCTTGTCATCACAGAACCTGAGCAATGAGAATAAAATGTGTCGTCATAAAGACTTTCGCAGCCGATTTTGAGCAACTGCAGCGCCTGACCTCAGCGGCTGGTCTTGTTTAGCTTAATGAGGCACACTCATTGTATTGGTCTGGGACAGAGGTGTACCTACACGAAGTGGGGGCCCCAGGCAAAATTAATCAGTGAGGCCCTTCTAAAAGATTTTTTTGGTTAATGTATCTTTGTTGCCTATTGATAATATGCACAAACCTGTGCACTCAAATCTATAAAATTGTCTTCTCTCTTGAAATTAATGTTGCCAGAAGCCCATCAACCACCAGACTTCCATGACTGACTGATAACATAATAGAGTACCTTTCAATTACGGATCCATCTTTGTTAGCATTTTCAAGCTGATTTTGGTCAGTGAATTCTCGTTATTTATTTTATTATTTAGCCTAATAGTTATTTGAATGAAGTGCCTATTCTAAATAGGTATTTATTGAATTATTTTATGTATATCAGCAAGTGAACGAGTTGTGCCGAAGCTCATGAAAAGAATGTTTTGTTTAGTTGTGTATTTGTAGTCTGTGCGTTTCTCTTCGCCAGACACAAAAATAATATATTTTGTGTAGCCTAATGAATTCAAGCACAATATCGAATGGAGAAAAAATATTTATAATTTTTAATTAATTAGGCTGTAAAAATGGGAATGTTCAAATATTTAAGGCACAGTTGTTGCATGACAACCTAGCCCGTTATCATTTGCTCATGGAAACAGTATGATGAATAAAATGTTTTATATTTGGTTTGGAGTGGAATAGCGTGTGGGCAGAAACATAAATTGGTGCCTATGCTTACCGTTGTCCTGGTTCCTCTTTTCCTCCTCTTCTTTCGCTTCAGGCTGCCTGATAGATTTGTCCTCTTCTTTATGTTTAACGTGCGTGTTTATGTGTGTGTGCGTGAACTTTTTCAGTTATTCCTAAATTGCGCAAGCTCAACTTCCATAGGAATTGATTAAAAACGCTCGGGTCCCCCATAGGGGGGATGGAGTAGAGCCTGCATTTCAGCCCGGGCCCGATGGGCCCCGACTTTTTTACATCCCTTCGTGCCGGGCCAATTTTCACATCATAGTTCAGACGCGGGCCGGGCCTCGGGCCTGTTTTAGGCTTCTCCTTATTTTTATATTTTAGACATCCATCAATTAGTGATGAAAAAATTGCTGCGCTGGTGGAAACAGCATGAGACCGTGCTACCGCGTCTGTCAAGAGCGGCTCGACGGTGTTTAGTGTCCAGCAGCAGCAGCAGCATGTATGGTGCGTGCCGTCAGCGCAGCTGAAGAGTTCTGCGTTCAAATGCATGCAATAGGCTTAAGCGCGCCGCAAAGCAATTAGCGTAAATGTGTCTAGCTGAACGAGACTCAAAGGTCCGAGTTGGTCAAACGATCCGAACTTCCCATCACTATTGTGTTGCGGTAAAAATAGCAAGAGATAGCTACTGAGTACTCACTGAGTGCAACCATTTTACGTCATCAAAATAATAGCGCCCCCATAGTCCAAAAGCAATGTTGATTTGCTAAAGGGGTCATATGATGCTGCTAAAAAGAACATTATTTGGTGTATTTGGTGTAATGCGTAATGTGTTTATGCGGTTTAAGGTTAAAAAAACACATTATTTTCCACATACTGTACATTATTGTTTCTCCTGTATGCCCCGCCTTTCTGAAACACGTCGATTTTTACAAAGCTCATCGGTCTGAAAATTACTATTATTTCATTAATAGTAATTTAAAGCTTTCTATAGATATATTTATCATGTCTGTGAGGCATGTATTCGCTGAGTTTCGGTTAATTTCTGTGAAGCTCCTGTTCAAAACAAGACGGCAGAAAGCGCATCATGTTTGTTTTCTTTATTTTATAAAAGCACAACGTTTTGTTGATATTGTGAGTGCACACAAATAAAAGTAGACCCTTTACAGTAACGAATGATGTATTACTCTTACCTTTATGAGCAAAAATGACGGCGTATCCACTGAAAAAAATGTAAGTGATCGCGCTGGCGCCTCTAAGTCCTGCAAAGCGCGCTTTAGCTTCCACTCTCCGGGCAAACTATTGGATATAGTCACATTTATCTAGGTTTAATGTTCAAACATTGTGATATGTTTGAACTGTTTTATATCTATAGATTTTATTGTAAGTCGTGATGATCTGAGAAGGCTAAATTGATCAAACATAGACGCACTGTCTGCCGCTGGCCGCTTGGTCGTTATGCTACTTTAAAAAAAAAAAACGTATAGCCTATTTAACGAACAAAAAATGCTCCAAACCTTTTTCTAAATTAACTTAATAAAAAATCGAAACAACATATAATCACTTTGCCATTGCATTAAAACTGAACTATTTTAATAGCTGGAACAGTTGTATAAGCTGTTTTGGTAGAAGGGGAAAAAGACGGGCTCGGGTCGGTAATTGCCTGAGCGTCTCGGGTCAGGGCCGGGCTAGGGCCTAAATTTGAGGCCCGTGCAGGGCTCTAGTCAAGTCATCTCAGAACAACCACCCAATAAAGCGTTACAATAATCTAACCTTGAGGTCATAAACGCATGGATTAACATTTCTGCATTTGACATTGAGAGAATAGGTCGTAATTTAGATATATTTCTGAGATGGAAAAATGCAGTTTTACAAATGCTAGGATGTTGCTGCGTGTTATAGCTATTAATATTAACATTCCTGTTTGTTTAAATGGTCGGCCATCGGGGGCCCCTTAAAATGCCTTCCCCATTGCTACGCCTCTAGTCTGGGATCCCTGCCGATTATTATTATTATTATTTGCTTAACCACCTTAAAATGGCTTTTTGGTTGCTTTTAGTCAGAAAACGTAAAGAAAACGACATACATACAGCAAGATAATATAATTTCACTTACCTGGCCCATCACTTGAAGCAAACATCCATCTCTTCTTAAATGTCTGTGTTAAAAGAGAGCTGCCTGTTGCGCCATTTAATTAAGCCGACTGCTGTAGCCTATATCCAGCTTAGGCTGTTTTCCCCTTTTTTTTTTATAAATTTGTATATATACTGTTTGAATGACAGCTTGGTAAATCTGTTGGCGATCAAATATTCAATATCGCTACTCATTAGCGGTTGTAATTACATCAGCAGATTCGGCACATTCGCGATAGAAAAGCAGCGCTTTCACGTTGTGGTATTACAACTGTGAAATTACAAACAAAAAATACACATTCTGACACATGAACTGAAATTAATTGTGAATTTTATTAACATTAAATCGTCCTCCTCCCATTTTCACCTCAAAATTATGGGGAAGCTGTGCCTCCCTTGATGAGCCGCCACTGAGTTCAACCTGAATTTGCCACTGATGATTCAAACGCGAGTTTTGAGCAGTGCAGAGTAGCGCTTGTTGTTTCTCCGATCACAACATGGTTTTATGTTTACGCGGCGCGATGCAACGCAATGCGTAAAAGACAGTATAAGTCATTATAACCCGTAATTATGTCCCCACTGGATGCAACAAATGCCTCGTTTATAATGGGTTTTAATGTTTTTGTCTCGTCGCTCCGGCCGGACAGGGCCTCACAGTATGGTAAGGGGTGTAACATTTCTGTCACACGCTTGAGGTATTCGGCCAATCACAACGCACTGGATAGCTGGCCAATCACAGTACACCTCACTTTTCAGAACAATGAGCTTTGTAAAAATCGACGTGTTTCAGAAAGGCGGGGCATACAGGAGAAACAATAATGTACAGTATGTGGAAAATAATGTGTTTTTTGAACCTTAAACTGCATAAACACATTACGCATTACACCAAATACACCAAATAATGTTCTTTTTAGCAGCATCATATGACCCCTTTAACAAATCAACATTGCTTTTGGACTATGGGGGCGCTATTATTTTGATGACGTAAAATGGTTGCACTCAGTGTGCTACTGAGCTACTCAGTAGCTATCTCTTGCTATTTTTACCACAACACAATAGTGATGGGAAGTTCGGATCATTTTACCGACTCGGACCTTTGAGTCTCGTTTTTCTAAAAAAAGCGAGGTGCGTTGTGATTGGCCGAATACCTCAAGCGTGTGACGGAAATGTTACGCCCCTACCATATTGTGATGCCATCTAGTGATGGGAAGTTCGGATAATTTTACCAACTCGGACCTTTGAGTCTCCTTCAGCAAAATTAACGAATCTTTTTTCGAGTAATTTCGTTCATTTTAGCAAAATATAATTAAAATGTTACGTGTTACTTCTCTAACACATCTACTACTTACGCAAACGTTGATCACACTACAAACAATACAAAACTGCTATAAGAAACAGAAAAGATGAATTCATTGTAAACTTACCTGGGTCTCAGTCCATGATTAGCTCACCTCACCTCTAATCTGACAAGTCTTCGAGTTTGAGTCGATCGTTCATCACGTGACAGCCCCATACGCTTTAACCAATGCAGTCTGAGCCGGAAAGAGAATTGATTAGTTCATCTCTCGAGTCTTTTGAATCGTTCGTTCTTTTGTCATGTGACGTGACAGCATTGGATAGAGAAATTAGTTAATTTACAAGCTTCCTTACAAATGGGCAGAGGCAGACAAAGTACACAACTCCATTACTTGAGTGAAAGTACAGATACACAGTAAAATCCTGAGTGTTATATTAACACTGCTCGGACATGTACAGCATGTACTGCTGGTCAAATATTACTTCATTACAAGTAAAAGTTGTAAAGACAGATTTTTACTTAAGTAAAAGTACAGAAGTACTTGCAAAGGAGGTAGAGCTTTTTCGCATTTGGCTCCCAAACTCTGGAATAGCCTTCCTGATACCGTTCGGGGTTCAGACACACTCTCTCTGTTTAAATCTAGATTAAAGACACATCTCTTTGGCCAAGCATTCAAATAATGCATCTCATAATCTTTTACTGCAGTCATAATCTTTTACTGCAGTTATATCTAATCAAATGCACATTATTATTCGTTAGTTTGGGTTAAACAAATCATTTTTGCTTGGTTGGAACAGCAGCTACGCTAATTATGTTTGTATTTGTTTCTCTGTCTTTTGCCACGGGATTAACATCCCGTGGTAACTAGGATTTACACAAGCTTCAGTCTGGATCCAGAACACCTGAGAAGAGATGATTCAACTCCTCAGAGGACCTCAGATGATGCCAACCCTGAAACAACATCCAGAACTACCACATTTTGCTATAAGTTTGATTGCGTCATATAATAATTGCTGTTAATATTGTTCATCGTCTGTTTTATTACGTCTTATATTGATTTTTCTGTACTGCTGGTTCGTCTGGTCAGAGGAGAACTGGCCCCCCGACTGAGCCTGGTTTCTCCCAAGGTTTTTTCTCCATTCTGTCCCCGCTGGAGTTTTGGTTCCTTGCCGCTGTCGCCTCTGGCTTGCTTAGTTGGGGACACTTCATTTCCAGCGTTATCGTTGACATGATTGCAAAGATATTATTTAAACTGAGCTGGATGTTGACATCACTGAATTCAATGATGAACTGTCTTTAACTGAAAAATTAGTGTTTACTATTGTCATTTTGCATTATTGACACTATTTTCCTAATTAATGCTGTTCAGTTGCTTTGTCACAATCTGTATTGTTAAAAGCGCTATATAAATAAAGGTGACTTGACACACAGAACGGTCTGTGCAGTGCTGCTTCAGTTCAACACCTATTGTGTTTTATTAGGAGACGCACAACAGTTCTTCTGTGGCTTTATACGTAATATTTTCACTTACATAATTTAGCAAAATCAGACAATATTGTGTCTAATATATACCACAATATTAACTTCTTATTATTGAATTGTTGTAAATAAATATCACATTGGCAACTGGTCAGTGTTCAAAAAATGCTGGGAAATCTCTTCATAGACCTACAAGAGTGATTACTGATAAACTGTCTGAAAAAAAAGAAAGTCACGTTTTAGAGAAGAAAAAAAATCACCCACTGACTTTCAAATCTGCTACGTAGTAACGACTTTCTACTTCAAGGACCTTGATAGAAATGTAGTGGAGTGAAAAGTACAATATTTGTCTTTCAAATGTAGTGAAGTTAAAGTCATAAGTTCCCAGAATAAATAATACTCAAGTAAAGTGCCGATACTCAAAAAGTGTACTTAAGTACAATACTCAAGTAAATGTACTTAGTAACTGTCCGCCTCTGCAAGCGGGTGCATAGTTATTATTATTATTATCATCATTATTATTATTATAATTATTATTTACTCTTACAGTTACGTGATGTGTTTCTGGTCTCAAATTGTAGCTTTTTACTTCTTACAGTTTATAAATGTATGAATTTCTGTCATGATGGTTATTTTCCATAACACTGAATGTTGTAACAAAGGTAACAAAGAGTTGGTTATTATTATTATTAAGTCTCTTTCCGGCTCAGACTGCATTGGTTAAAGCTTATGGGTCTGTCACGTGATGAACGAGTGACTCAAACCCGAAGACTCGAGAGATGAACTAATCAATTCTCTTTCCGGCTCAGTCTGCATTGGTTAAAGCTTATGGGGCTGTCACGTGATGAACGAACGACTCGAAACAGATGAACTACTTGACTAATTCCAGTACAGAACCTATATGATGTTGCGCATGCGCGACTGAACGAATCACTCCGCGAGACGACTCGTTCTTCCCGAGTCACATTAAAGATTCGTTCAAAATGAACGAATCGTTCAAGAACGACCCAACACTACAACACAACTCAGAAAATAAAATACAGCTACTGAAAGAGCTTACATGTAGCGGTGGATATTAAACCAGTTGTCATACCATGGATTTTTCCCACAAGGAGTCTAACGCCCCGGATATCGAGAGAAATCCACACTGAGAAACTCCTTCAGTGGCTGCGCCGTCATGATTAGCGTCGTCATGTTTACATCCTGCCAGGATGCCATCTAGCGTTTTGTCTCTGCCGTATGTAAACTCGTTCAGTAGCTGTGGTCATCATATCAGTCTTTTATTTTCTAAGTTGTGTATTCCGAGTTGAGTTGCAGTAAAAACTACGGTGGCCAGAGTTTTTTCAATTTGCATGTGTTTTCTTAAGTTGCAGCGCGTTGAGCTCTCTTGGCCACCGTAAAAAACAGATACAGATACAGATAGCACCAGTAGCTCACAGAGTGCAACTATTTCACATCATCGAAATAATGGCCGCGATGTGGATTTTTTAAAATAACATACATCTTTCATGGGTTTTCTACTGCATATTTCAGTAAGATACATCATTTATGTTAGGGATAATCAACAGTTTGCCGTGCATTACAGGATTTTAAAATTCATGACGTGGAGGCAAAGAACCTCCCGACGCAATGTTCGGAGGCTCCGCTTATTTCATGGTCATTTGCCAAGTTATAGACAAGTTAAAACTAGTCTTGCTCTTTGAGACGCAATATTTGACCAAATGGGTAAAAATGACAGTTATTTTCGTTAGTGTTAGCATTCTGCCCGCTTCAAATCATACACAGAGATGAAATAGTGTGGTAAGATCCCACTTCTTTGAATGAATTATAGCATTTATTTCAATGAATTATCGATCGAGAGAGAAAGAGAGAGATGACAGTTGTGTGTACCTGCGTGCTGCATCTGCATGTCTCTCTGTACAAACAATCACTTCAACAACAGCGATTTTATCACCTCGTTGCTGGGGAATATAATGTAGCAATCTAGTATCTAGGCTATTTTATTAATGAAAATCACGGGGAAGTGTTGACAAGTTTATGTGTGTGTGTGTGTGTGTGTGTGTGCAGCACAATCAGTGATCTCTCACTCTCTGTGTGTGTGTGCATGTGTGCGCGAGTGTGTGTGTGTGTGTGTGTGTGTGCGAGTGATGCGTGTTGGTTAATGTGCATCAATTAAAGCAGCACAGTAATATGGAAGGGTGATTAAACTGACTAGGAACTATCTGTGCATTAAACCGTTTTACTGCATACCTGCCAGCCAATCAGAATCCAGTATTCAGACAGACCACTGAATATGTTATATTAAGCCATACAAGTCTTAATGCCCAGGGATCCCTTTAAAGTAGCCCAAATCCGCAGGAAAACCGTGGACTTGGCAACACTGCTATTTTACTAACAGCGCTCTCCTACTTTGATATTTTTTAGTCTAAAAAGATGATATGCAAGATATATATTTGTGCTTTATCCTTAACCAGGAAATTAACGTTCTTAGAATTGACAAGACAGTTGACCCTGAGTGGTCAGCTAAATATCTACAGCGGATCTAAAATATTAATAATTAATCATAACTAGTTATGGTTAATTATTCATATTTCCTGTTGTGAGCTAAATTCGCTACAGCACCTTTTGTATTATATTAAAATAAACATGTAGATATTTATTATTTAACCTTATTATTGTGATTTGGGGCAAAAGAACATTAGGTTTGCAATTTTTGCAAACACAAACCCAAGACAACATGCTTTTGCTCTGCTATCATTCAACTCTGACTTTCTGTTACTCGTTGATTTGGTTTCACATTTACATTGATCTATTTAGCAGGTACTTTTTCAAAGTAACTTATATCCTACATCCTCTTTAGTCTTGAAGATTAAATCAATGCATCACACATGGTTGCGTTTGCCTCGTGATTGATCAAATATACTGCATCCCAAAATACAATATCCTACTCCCTCGCCATCAGAATCAATACTTTCTAATGACATCCTCTCCATTTCATTATGAAATACAAAATAAATTCCTCTGCATCTGCATTTTTTCATTCTATTATACTTACAATTGTTCATTTAGCACACACTTTTAACAAGAAAATACAACAGACACTGCTATGCCTTTTATTGCAAAAATAAAATACAAAAAATAAAATAAGGATGATCAAGTACAGTCACACGATCACAAAAACACATGTGTGAACATTCGTCATGTCTTCATATTCCACTCTGCTCTTAGTTTGATCTTCATCTCTCATCATGACCATTTTAGCACATTTTTTCACACATGTCTATTGAACCTCTTGATCCACAGATGTTTGCAGCAAGAGATGAGTTCAGCACAGCAATCTGAATCATTCACATCAACAAAACATGTATTTTGTGTGAATATAGTAGTGATCAATTGGGAGCAGATGAGAGAGAAGAACTGCAAGTGAAGAAAGACTTTAACCTTTAAACATACTGTGGTTTAATGGCTTCTGCTAAAACAAGTGCTAATAAGCAGTCCTTTAAGAAACTGAAGCTCTGAAGAGCCAAAAACATCCTGATACTTCTACTTTTATGCATGTGAACGTGTGTGTGGGAGAGATGGAGTGAAAACCAGAGAAGAAACTGACCAGTGTGTTGGAAATTGTGTTTTTAATACTAAACAATACATTACATTTTTTGCTTTTGTTAATTGTATGCGCTGTAGTAGGTCTCGAATAAATACATTTGATAATTTTGCAGAATTTTTGACAGAACTATCAAACTATCTTGACTATCAGAGGAAAAAATAAAGACAATAGTTACACCCCATTTTTTTCATAAAGAACAAACAAAATTGTCATTAGCAGAGTTTTATTTCTAAAACGAATCAAACTAATAAAAAATAAACAGCTTACATACCAAAACTCTTTCATTCAAAACTACGCCATCGTTGCTTAAAGTTTGAATACACTACTAGTTTAAAATCACAGTATAATATAATTTGTGTAAGCCTATGAAACACACCTAGGCCTATATCTCGTAATAATTACAGTTTAATTTACATTAAATACCAGCTTCAATGACAGCCCCACTTTGCGCATGCGCATTAAAATCCAATACTGCATGCTCGTCAAATCCAATACGTATTGGATCTGATCCAGCTACGTCATCGTGCTACAGGCTGCAGCGAGGACCTCTTGGATCGGTTTGCGCGGCGCCGCATGAAGTCAAACGCACCTATTGCCTCATACGGCAGCGAGGCAGCAAGTCTGCCATATACCTTCTAAATGGCGCCTCGGTGACGTCACACATAATAAACGCACGTGACTGACAAAGACCGATTCAAGATATCTCTAACTGAATTAACACTAGTCAAAATTATAATTCAAGATATCTCTAACTGAATTAACACTAGTCAAAATTATAATTCAAGATATCTCTTATTAAGTTTTGCCTAGTCAAAAATCCAATTCAAGATATCTACAACTGTAATTTGACTTGTAGATATCTGCAAGTTATTTATTACCAATGTATTTTGGATATCTTTAAGAAATCATGAATTAAAGATATCTGCAATATAATTATGACTAGTCAAACACCAGTTAGAGATATCTTGAATTATAATTTTGACTAGTGTTAATTCAGTTAGAGATATCTCTAATTTAATTATCACTAGTAGAATTGTAATTTGAGATATCTCTAATTAGAATTATGCCTAGTACAAAATCAATTATAGATATCTTTAATTACAATTTCAACTAGTCAAAACTCTTTTGAAGATATCCGAAAATATTTTCCAATGGAAGTCAATGGAACAATATGACTAGTCATAATCACATTGTAGATATCTTAATTCCAATCACGACGAGTCAAAATTGCAGAATAGATATCTGGAATTGGAATTTTGACTAGTCAAAACTAAATTATGACTAGTACAGCAAGGGTTTTTTAATGCTAAAATGGCTTGCCATAGCAAGTCAGCTGCCTATGTTTTCGGATGCAGCCAAAGTGGAGCAGAGGATATACGGTTTGCAAAATCACGTGACCATACAGAGTTTAGGAAATCCGTGACACACAAGAGTGGAATCAATCTGGGATCAATTCCAACTAATCTGATATAATCTCATCTAAATTAATGTGGCAATGAGACCAGAACTAGTGTCATGTGTAGCCTGGTCAACGGAGTCACATATTGATCAATAATATAACATTTAATATATTATATTAAATAATAAATATAAAATAATATAAAAATGTATTCATGGTACAGTGTACACAGTAAAAAAAAGTGTTGATTTTAACACTACTAAAGATCATATATGGTCCCAATCTGTCTAGTGTTAAAAGTACACCGTTCGTAGTGTTGAATTTTTAGTGTTAATATAGCACCTTACAGTGTAGAAAAAATTACACGCCGAGAGTAAAGTGTTACACTTGCTATTGTTGTTCAAATTTTACACTATGGGGTATTTAACACCCCTGGTGTTGTTTTAATCCTTTAAGTGTTATTAATAAAGTATTCTTTTCAGTGCAAACAAAAAAATGCTATTGTATGGTGTTAATGTACAAGATTAGACATAAAATCAAGAGTCTTCAGACAGATGTATAAATTTCAACATTTATTTAACAAATGGGCAAAGAGGCAACTTTAAAATATATATCAGATGTGTAGAGGTTAATTAGTCAGTCACATTCATTAAAGGGGTCATATGATGTTGCTAAAAAGAACATTATTTTGTGTATTTGGTGTAATGAAATGTGTTTATGCGGTTTAAGGTAAAAAAAACATTATTTTCCACATCTCCTCTATGCCCCGCCTTTCTGAAACGTGTCGATTTTTACAAAGCTCATCGGTCTGAAAAGCGAGGTGTGCTCTGATTGGCCAGCTATCCAGTGCGTTGTGATTGGCCGAATACCTCAAGCGTGAGACGGAAATGTTACGCCCCTCACCATACTGTGATGATGCCCTGTCCGGCCGGTGCGATGATTCAAAAACATGAAAACCCATTATAAACGAGGCATCCAGTGGGGACATAATTATGGATTATAATGACTTATACTGTCTTTTTAAGCATTGCGTTGCATCGCGCCGCGTAAACATAAAACCATGTCTGCATTTGTGATCGGAGAAATGACAAACAACAAGCCCTACTCTACACTGCCCAAAAAACTTGCTTTAAATATAAAAAATATAAAATATAAAAACTCTTTATATATAAAAAACTTACTTACAATCTGTGAGTCAGAACAGCCAGCATTGTAGTCTACTCTTCCAGGATCAGAAAACGGTCCTCCATAAAATGTGCTGC
>NW_015506207.1:98567-98883 GCF_001515645.1 Sinocyclocheilus grahami | reverse complement strand
AGCAGAGGCCGGGGGCTAGCATGAGGAACGGCCGGAGGGCTAGAGTGAGCAGAGACTGGGGGCTAGAATGAGGAACGGCCGGTGGGCTAGAGTGAGGAATGGCCGGTGGGCTAGAGTGAGCAGAGGCCGGGGGCTAGAGTGAGCAGAGGCCTGGGGCTAGAGTGAGCAGAGGCCTGAGGCTAGAGTGAGGAACAGACGGAGGGCTACAGTGAGCAGAGGCCGGGGGCTAGAGTGAGGAACGGCCGGAGGGCTAGAGTGAGCAGAGGCCGGGGGCTAGAGGGAGCAGAGGCCGGAGGGCTGGGGGGGGGAACGGCCG
>NW_015506207.1:93559-97430 GCF_001515645.1 Sinocyclocheilus grahami | reverse complement strand
GATTCGACGAAGGAGGCTTGCGGCAACCACATGTGCCGACCCCGGGCTGGACTCCACTTCGTCCACGGTGAAAGCCGATCCGGCGATCCACAGCACTAAGTTGTTGTATTTCCTCAGCAACCAGCACAGTTCAGCTCCAGGCATGACGAAGCAGATATCGTCCTCTTTTGGAAGGCCAATCAAAGTAGTTTCGCTTTCACAACGAAACACACAGCGCCTTCATGACATGGTGGCAGCAACAATACTGCTGTAAGAATAAAAGTTACGCCTTCTTTCTTTGCGCGAACATTTGGGCGGTGTTATGCAAATCTTTTCAGATAGTGACGTAGGTATGTGGGGCCGTGTTAGAACGAGCCGTTTTAGGTACACAGTAAATTTCCGAGTGTTAAATTAACACTGCTCGGAGCATATATGGTCCCACTCTAAATGAGTGTTAAAGTAACACTGAAGCAGTGTTAAAGTTAATGAGATAATTATGTGATTAATTAAGTGCTGATTGATCATTAGTGATGAACAGCTGCTGTTAACAAGCAGAATCACTGAAGAAAAGAGAAACACAAGAACTACAACTGACTTCAGCCACAGCCTTGGATTTAATGTCTTTTATTTCAGTTGATTTCATCTATCAAGATCTCAGCAGAAGATAATTAATCATCTCCACAAACAGCATCACCAGCTTCATGCATTACTAACCAGTTTGACTTTTTTTTGTCATGCATCAAAAAATGTCTTATTAAGAATTAACAGATTAGATTTGAATGTTTATTGAAAGTAATACAATTTGAAGTCACCGCTGTGGAGATAAGCATTTGCTTTAGTTGGGCTCTTGACCCTTGACTTTCTAACATTAGTTTTTCTCTGGCTGCTGTAACTGTGTTTATGAAACACATTGGTTATAGTAAGAAAAACCAAGAGAAAATGTGCTCAGGTTACATTGACTGTTAATCGATAATGTTGTAGTTGTCGTGCATGGCCTGATTGACAGATGTCATCAGTGGTGATGTATAATACAGTTTGTTATTGATCACAACTGCGTTTTAAAAACACAAAAGAGCTTTAAAAACTCTTTGCACACCAGTGTAGAACATCTGTGCTGTTTAGACACGCAGACATCAAGATTCAGCATATGAATTTCAACCATGGTGATCATCAGACAGATTCATGCTGCAGTGCATTCTGGGTGCTCCAATCATAACTCATCCATGGCTCCCAGCATGCATTGTGACATGAATAAATTATGTTTTAGGATTTTCTTTTATTCTTACTATTTGCTTTTATTTTTGTTGTGACTTTTTACTGCCTTGTTTTATCACGTTCAAAAAACAAATCAAAATGATCAGAATATTTAGTCACCATCACTGAGATTCACATGCTGATTCTTCATGTCTATGAGTGCCAGAGTTTAAACCTCTTTATGAGCCGTATTTATAAAAATCGTTCATTTAGGTATCTCACATTCTCATATCATAGAACTTCAATAATTCCCGGGGGCTAGAGTGAGGAACAGCCGGAGGGCTAGCATGAGGAACGGCCGGAGGGCTAGAGTGAGCAGAGGCGGCGAGCTTGATAATGGCGCGGCCAGCGGATTCGACGAAGGAGGCTTGCGGCAACCACATGTGCCGACCCCGGGCTGGACTCCACTTCGTCCACGGTGAAAGCCGATCCGGCGATCCACAGCACTAAGTTGTTGTATTTCCTCAGCAACCAGCACAGTTCAGCTCCAGGCATGACGAAGCAGATATCGTCCTCTTTTGGAAGGCCAATCAAAGTAGTTTCGCTTTCACAACGAAACACACAGCGCCTTCATGACATGGTGGCAGCAACAATACTGCTGTAAGAATAAAAGTTACGCCTTCTTTCTTTGCGCGAACATTTGGGCGGTGTTATGCAAATCTTTTCAGATAGTGACGTAGGTATGTGGGGCCGTGTTAGAACGAGCCGTTTTAGGTACACAGTAAATTTCCGAGTGTTAAATTAACACTGCTCGGAGCATATATGGTCCCACTCTAAATGAGTGTTAAAGTAACACTGAAGCAGTGTTAAAGTTAATGAGATAATTATGTGATTAATTAAGTGCTGATTGATCATTAGTGATGAACAGCTGCTGTTAACAAGCAGAATCACTGAAGAAAAGAGAAACACAAGAACTACAACTGACTTCAGCCACAGCCTTGGATTTAATGTCTTTTATTTCAGTTGATTTCATCTATCAAGATCTCAGCAGAAGATAATTAATCATCTCCACAAACAGCATCACCAGCTTCATGCATTACTAACCAGTTTGACTTTTTTTTGTCATGCATCAAAAAATGTCTTATTAAGAATTAACAGATTAGATTTGAATGTTTATTGAAAGTAATACAATTTGAAGTCACCGCTGTGGAGATAAGCATTTGCTTTAGTTGGGCTCTTGACCCTTGACTTTCTAACATTAGTTTTTCTCTGGCTGCTGTAACTGTGTTTATGAAACACATTGGTTATAGTAAGAAAAACCAAGAGAAAATGTGCTCAGGTTACATTGACTGTTAATCGATAATGTTGTAGTTGTCGTGCATGGCCTGATTGACAGATGTCATCAGTGGTGATGTATAATACAGTTTGTTATTGATCACAACTGCGTTTTAAAAACACAAAAGAGCTTTAAAAACTCTTTGCACACCAGTGTAGAACATCTGTGCTGTTTAGACACGCAGACATCAAGATTCAGCATATGAATTTCAACCATGGTGATCATCAGACAGATTCATGCTGCAGTGCATTCTGGGTGCACCAATCATAACTCATCCATGGCTCCCAGCATGCATTGTGACATGAATAAATTATGTTTTAGGATTTTCTTTTATTCTTACTATTTGCTTTTATTTTTGTTGTGACTTTTTACTGCCTTGTTTTATCACGTTCAAAAAACAAATCAAAATGATCAGAATATTTAGTCACCATCACTGAGATTCACATGCTGATTCTTCATGTCTATGAGTGCCAGAGTTTAAACCTCTTTATGAGCCGTATTTATAAAAATCGTTCATTTAGGTATCTCACATTCTCATATCATAGAACTTCAATAATTCAGAAATCATAAAAGCTCTGCAGATTTAGATAAAATGCAAAGAGAAAGCTCACAAGCATGAAAAGGCTTTATCATAGGTTTCTTGCCATCATATATATGCTTTATAAACACAATTGTATCAGCAAAAGAGAATCTTCTCCATAACAAGTCAAGGGTCAAGATTCAACTAAAGCAAACGCTAATCACCAAAACGGTAAGTTGAAAAAAAAAATCTAAACCTTAATTCTCAATAAAGAACTTCTGTTTTAGATACTCCAGAAATAAAGTCAAACTGGTTAGTAATGCGTGAAGCTGGTGTAAGGATAAAAGAAACTCAAATACTTTGATCTTCTGAGACAGACAATACACACACAGTGCATTAACATACAGACATCTGTCTCCACATCTCACTGAGAGAAACTGCGGGAAAATGTCTCACATATGCATTGGTTCCTCCTCATTCCCTTCCTTCCCCTCACCCATCCTTCTCTTCACCCAGCTCACTCAGAATGGTCAAGAATATAATGTTCTAAATGAATGCAAATAAGATTTACAGTCATGTTTGGTTTCATTTGAATAGTTTTCAGGGCAAGTGGTACAATGGTCTTAATCTTACTAAAAGATAATACAGATCCTAAGAGTTAAGAGAAACTTTGATCACCGTAGAGAACAATTCCATGCAAATTACCTTTTGTTCCCATTGAGGTGTAGACCACCCAGGTCTGGGACCTGGCTTAATGCAAATTCCAATTGTTTGTACAGGCCTCCATTTGGAGGATGTCTTATCTTGGTTTTGTATTTAAAGGATTGCAGCAAAAGGGTCAG
>NW_015506207.1:85190-93192 GCF_001515645.1 Sinocyclocheilus grahami | reverse complement strand
TGGCGAGTTTTGTGATCGTGGAGCCCACGCATAGCGGCCGGCGTGAGGCATCCTAAAACGACATAGATTCCTAGTGAACGAGAAAAAATACAAAGTAAAGAGTTAATTAGAATAATCGAATGTAAGAATAATCAGAGACCGACAAAAAAACAATTTGCCTTTCAACCTAAATTAGAATTCAGATACTAAAATGGAGTCAGATTGAGTTAAACCTAAATTGAATAACTCTGCGCGCTGAAAAGACCGAACACGCAAGAGACCTTCATCCGCCACTGGATACCTTCCTTGGGCCAGGTGCGCGGACCTTACAGTGGTGATGCTGTTTGTGGAGATCATCTTCTGCTGAGATCTTGAGAGATTTAATGTCTTTTATTTCAGTTGATTTCATCTAAGGCTGTGGCTGAAGTCAGTTGTAGTTCTTGTGTTTCTCTTTTCTTCAGTGATTCTGCTTGTTAACAGCAGGTGTTCATCACTAATGCTCAATCAGCACTTAATTAATCACATAATTATCTCATTAACTTTAACACTGCTTCAGTGTTACTTTAACACTCTTTTAGAGTGGGACCATATATGCTCCGAGCAGTGTTCATTTAACACTCGGGAATTTACTGTGTACGTGTGGCTGACTCTTGTGTGAATATCTCTTTGGGTTTGAGACTTTAGTCTTTGCAACTTTACAGATCTTTTTTATGCACCAAGAGCTTGTAACACTCCAAAGAGAAAGGAACAATTGAAATCGCATCATATGACCCCTTTAAAGACTGACGGATTTACAGTTTAACGTAACTTTAACTCACTTTCACGATGCTTGCATAAACGTAATTGCCATAAGAAAAACTTGATGGTAGCGAGTTTGTGTGTTGACGCAGATATGACGACATGATATTCAGCGCTGAGAACAAGCAATGTACAGATTACGCAGTTCACACTTAAGCCTAGGGCGAATGGAAGTTTTTTAACGCGCTCTAATTTCAGAGTTTTGCATTAGATAATGTCAATCAAATGACTGGTAAATGTTCCTGTTTATGCCAGCTCTGTCTGCAGAGGGACTGCTCGTTTGCAGCGGGCAAGACAGACACTTCAACACACTGTCATGCGTCACAAAAACGACATTGTTAGCGCGTAATGTTTAATAGTCCCACTATTACCATTTCAAAGCATGGAAACTGCGAAATGCCACACTCAATGCTTTCAAAAACAAATTTAAATTTACCATTTGATGAATTCTCTCATTTAAGTAGAAAACCGCCCAAATGTGGTTGCTTCAGACTTCAGTGCCAGACTCGCAGTAACACCAGGCCTCTGGGCGGGAATGGAGGCTAGACGATCTGTCAGCAAACTAAAATGAAAGAAGCTAAAAGCATATATAACATAAATTGTAAGCACATTCCAAAAAGTCATTTTGCACGTAACATTAATCACCTTTTTTCAGGAAATCGAACCGGCATGAGAAACTTTCACACTCTTCTGTAACTTAACGTTACATCTCTGCACCTCAGGAACACGAACTTAACACTAAACCTGACAAAAACATGCGCAGTTAGTAATTTCTGAATGTGTTCACCACCAATCATATTTTGAGTAAAATTATGAACATAAATGTTGTTGAAAAAATGACATTGTTGAAAAAATGGCGTCGTCGTTTCCCGAGGCAGCAGTCATTGAAGGGCAGAGTCCAGACAATTCGGCGGGGTTTTATTCCGCACTTTTAGAGTAAAAGTGAAATTACACCATATAACAACACTGAGCATGAGTACTGTTTAACACTGTAGATTGTTAATTCAGCTCTTTGGGAATTAATAACTTTTAACACTGCAAATATTACACTGCTGATTTTACTGTGTAGGTAGCTTCACTGATTATAACGGGAAACGGTTATTGCTCAAATCCACCAGAATGCAGTAAGATCTTGTACACTGATGATGAGCGATTCAGAGACAAACTGCAGCTGGACCATCAGACTGGAGATCTGACCATCAGCGACATCAGGATCCCAATCTCTGGAGATTATCAGATGAAGATCACCGGCAGTAAAGAGACAAAACTGAAGATCTCACCATCACCAACTCCAAAAGCACTGACTCTGGAGTTTACAAACTGCAGATCAAGAGCAGCATTAAAGTCTCCTACAAGAAATTCAACGTTCTTGTGTGGCGTGAGTAGCTATCAAAGTATATTGATAACTGTATCGATGTTCACATTCACACGTTTCTTCTCCATGTTTCTGTCGCTGTGGCAGTGAACACATTGAGATATACAGCAGGAGATTCTGTCACTCTACAAACTGATGTTCCTGAGCTGAGGAGTGATGGCAGGATACTGTGGAAGTTTAGCGCTAAAGACTCTTTCATAGCTGAAGTCAGCCGAGCCAGCCGTCAGACCACATTATATGAAGGAGATCTGACCATCAGGAACATCAGCAGAGCTCATTCAGACGTCTATACACTTCAAATCACCAGCGGCAAAAAGAGCACATGCTAGAGATTCATGCTTATCGCCCACGGTGAGTAACTCAATTCTATTTATCACAGTTTGGATGATTTTAGTGCTATCATTACAAGATAAAGATGCAAAAAACTCCAGAAGACAGAAAAAGTATTATGTTCTCAAATTTACATTGCTGCATCAGAAATTAGGGGCATTTTACAGTAAAGTGCAGTTTTTCAAAATGGAAATAAAGTGGAAAAACTTTCATTTTATTTGAATACATTTATGCTATTAATCTAATTTATAAAGCATGACAAGAAATTAAACATTTACTACGGTATGACCAGCAAAGCAAAATTATACCATAAAAGTGGATTTACGTAGTTGTTAAAAAGTATAATGCTGCAAAGAGGTGATATAAATGTACACAGGGATATTCTGCACAGAAAAAGACGAAAGGCAGGTTTTGCTCCAAACGTGTACAGTTCTTTCTCATGTGCAAAACAAAAATCCATCATCTTAGAGTTAATTTTGTGGTAACATTCATGTTGTACTCTTCTGTGTGGTGCTGGGATCAAATTAAAGAGAAGACTGAATCTGAAACGGAGGGCGGTTCAGTCACGCCACACAACAATACTGAAATAAAAAGATGATCTGGTGCTGTGGACAGTCTCATCGCTAGAGGAGAAAATGAAGCACGTTCCTGTACATATGATGGCTCTGAAGGGAAACTCAGAAACAGACTGAAGCTGGATCATCAGACTGGATCTCTGACCATCACAAACAGCACAACTGAACACACCGGAGTTTACAAACTTCTGATCATCAGCGGCTGAGAGACCAAATACAAGAGATTCAAAGCTACTATCCATGATCTCATTTATTTGGAAATCACATACAGCTTTCATTAAAATAATTACCTTTCAAAACGTTCAATTTTGATTTCATTTAATTAATTTTAATTTGATTTAAATGTGATTATCTTTGAACATAAATATCAACTTTTTAAGCAGTTTGCTTTGTTTGCTTTCAGGGAATGAATAAATCCAGATGGGGGTCTGAGCTGAAGGTGGTCCCTTTAATATAAATATCAAAAACATTACAGTAATAGAAACTGTGAATTCAGACAGTATTGCACATTGTTGTATGAAATTACATACCCAATGAGAGTAAACGTATTATTAACTCTTTTACTTTGGTGCTTGTGGAATAAAAAGTGATTTACATTTACATTACATTTAGCAGACGCTTTTATCCAAAGCGACTTACAAATGAGGACAATAAAAGCAGTCAAAACTAACAAAAGAGCAACAATATGTAAGTGCAAATGACAAGTCTCGGTTAGCCTAACGCAGTACACGGAGCAAGGTGTATATATATATTATACACACACACACATAGAAAGAAAAACAAGTAGATAGAATAGAAAAAAATAGAAAGCTGGTGTTTTTTTTTTTTTTTATAAAAAAAGATAAATATAGATAAAGTAGAATTAATATAGAATAGAAAGTGTTAGAGTTAAAGGGTCAAATAAAGATGGAAGAGATGTGTTTTAATCATTTCTTAAAGATTGTTAAGGATTCAGCTGCTCGGACTAAGTTGGGCAGGTCATTCCACCAGGAGGGAACAGTTAATGAAAAAGTCTGTGAAAGTGCCTCTTTGGGATGAACAAGAAAGTGACATTCACTTGCAAAATGCAAGCTTCTAGAGGCACATAAGTCTGAAGTAATGAATTTAGGTAAAGGGGTGCAGAGCCAGTGCTGGTTTTGTAGGAAAACATTAATGCCTTTAATTTAATGCGAGCAGCTACTAGTAGCCAGTGCAAATTGATGAACAGAGGTGTGATGTGTTCTTTTCGGCTCGTTAAAAATTAATCTTGCAGCGGCATTTTTAATACTATTATTATTTTATTACTGTTATAAAACTGATTTATAACATTACTTGGTTCAACTTGTATATATTTTGTTAGACATGAATGTACTTTACTGCATCAGTAACTTTATACCGTAGTATACAGAAATACTGTGTTTATTTGTTACTGAATGTTTTTTTTATAAGAAAACGCAATATTTAGTATTGTCTGAATGAACTTGCTTGGGATCTGTTTCCTGACTGTTCTCTTTAAATGATCTTGGTTTTTGTATTCCTCTACTTTTATTGTATTTAGCCTTGGAATAATTGCTTTTGATTGTTTTATTCTTATCTGTAAGTCATTTGGGATGAAAATTACAGGCCTCTCTCATCTTTTTAAGTGGGAGAACTTGCACAATTGGTGGCTGACTAAATACTTTTTTTCCCCACTGTATATATATATATACACACACACACACACACACACACACACATACAAAACAGTTTGACTAATAGGGTTGGTATGCTAAATAGCTATACCCCCCTAAAAATGGCCTATCGACGCCCATGGTGCTATACAATGTAAACAGTATACAATACATCCAGTAAGCAAGTAGACAAAAATGTCAATCAGAATCAGAGTCACTAACAACAATCCTGAGTTATTTACAAGACTTTCAGACCAGAACTGATGAGTTATACTGAGATACTCCTCCTCCAGCATCTTGCACCTGTCCTCTAGTGGACAAACACTGATTTAGCTTAAACGCTGTCCGCAAGTAATGTGTAACAGATTTTAATGTACTGTCTGCGGGTGATTTACTAATAATGCACACATTAAAGACGCAGCCAGATCATTTCCACAGGTATGAACAGGAAAGGAATGAACTACAAAGAGAATTACAGAACTCAGGATGCAATGAATTTTCAATCTGCAACATATTAAACACAATACAAGGATGTGGTAAAATAATAAAGACAATTAAAAAATTAATCAAGAATAGTGGACTTAAGAATAGAATATAGTTATCATGATAGACTGAAATCACTTCACACTCCAGCACAGGAGGTGGTGGTATGCACCTAAAAGCTGGTGTGCGACCCGCCAATAAATCCACAGAAGATGAAGATGAAGAAGAAGAAGAAGAAGAAAAATATGTGGGAAGCAAGTGGAAACCTGCCAGATGTAGATTGTTCACTCTATGAATTAAAAAGAGCAATTGCTAAAGTAAAAGAAACTTCTCCTGGGCAGGACAAGATTTGTTACAGTATGATAGGAAAATTATTAGATGTAGCACTTTTTAAATTACTGAAGTTATACAACAACATATGTGCAGAGGGCAAACGTCCTTCAGCATGGAAACATTCAATAGTTGTCCCTGTAGGAAAGCCTGGCAAAGATAGGTCAGAAGCAACAAATTACAGACCAATAGCACTAGCATCAAACATGTGCTAAATTATAGAACGACAGAGGATTCAATATTATGTGTAGAATCAGAAATAAGAAAGGCACCGATAAATAAAGAAGTCGTAACTGCAGTTTTTATTGATGTGGAAAAAGCTTATGACATGTTATGGAAAGAAGGGCTACTTATAAAACTCAAGAATATGGGAATTAGAGGAAGAAGTTATAACCGGGTGTTGGATTTTTTATTTGAGAGGAAAATTCAGGTTAGAGTGGGAACATCTTGTTCTACTGTTTATGAGGTTTAAAGTGGATCTCCTCAAGGGAGTGTGTGTTGCCCTCTTCTATTCAATATAATGATAAATGATATATTCAGTGATTTACAGCACGATGTGGGTAGATGGTTATAGGCAGATGATGGGGCACTTTGGAAAAGAGGCCAAATGTATCATATACAGTTAAGAAAGTTCAGGCTGCAATAAATAAAGTTGAAGAGTGGGCACAGAAATGGGGGAATCGATAGATGTAAAAACTATAAAATTCAGTAATACAGTACACATGTCAGCAGTTCCACCGTGGATGTTTGTGATGTCTATAGTAGATCTTTATTTAACAGATGAAGTGAAGAAACAGGAGTGTGACCCAATAAAATATGGATCAGAAATATTATGATATGATGCAGATATTTACAGATGGTTCAAAAGATCCAGCAACTCTGAAAACAGGAATAGCAGTAGTTATTCCACATTATGAAATAGTTATTGAGAAAAGAACCCCGGATGTTTTATCTGTATTTACAGCAGAGTTGGTAGCTATTGTTATGGGTCTCCAGTGGGTAGAGGAAAATAGAATTAAAAAAGCAGTAATATGTTCAGATTCATTGGATGCGTTAAGGAGCATTCAATCGGGTCTAACTGCAGACAAGATGTCATACTGGAAATACTGCAGTACATATATATATATATATATATAGAATGAAAAATCAGGGCATTTTTATTTCATTTATTTGGGTTCCAGCACATGTTGGAGTTGAAGGAAATGAGAAAATGCAGATAAGCTTGCTAAGAATTCTTTGAACTTGAATCAGATAGGAACTGACACAAAAATGAGTAAGTGTAACGGGACGACAGAGATGTGAGACGTGTGGATCCATGTGCAAGCATTATTCTGAGCAGAAGACAGAGACGTGGTCAGAACAGGCAGATGGCAATGCAAACAGGTATATGGCGGGCAAAACACAAGAATAGTCCTAGGGCTAGCGTAGGTCGACGATCGGCAGACAGAATCACAGGGGCGAGACTAGAGGAATAAATCCAGGGAGACAGGCAAAGATCAGAACCGAGAAAACCGGCAAGGCAAGGCAAAACAAGGAACTACGGGCAGGATAACAGGAACCAGGAAAACTGACAGGCTAAGCAATCCTCGGCCGTGAATGGTAGGTTGAGTGAGTGTTATATAGTGAGTGAGTGATGTGAAACAGCTGTGTGCAATCCGTGCTGAGTGCAATCAGTGCAATGAATGATGGGATATGTAGTCCGGGATGATAAGCAACAGTAGGTGTAGTGCGAGAGTCAATGTAATGGAAAGGGTGACCTCTGATGGTGAATGAACAGAAGTCCATGGACAGGATTTGTGACAGAGCCCCCCAAGGAGCGGCTTCCAGACGCTCCAAACACTATACGATCCAGGTGGGCGGTGGAGCGGAGGCGGAACGGGGGAGGGACGGAGGGCCAAGTCCAAGGATAGGAGAGACCAGGGACTGAGGCAGAGCCGGCGGAGCTGAGGACCACCACAGCAGAGCAGACGGGACCGAAGATCCCCACGGCGGAGCAGAGGACCACCACGGCCAGACAGTAGACCACCACGGCGGAGCTGAGGACCACCACAGCAGAGCAGACGGGACCGAAGATCCCCACGGCGGAGCAGAGGACCACCAGAGCCAGACAGTAGACCACCACGGCGGAGCTGAGGACCACCACGGCGAAGCAGAGGACCACCAGAGCCAGACAGTAGACCACCACGGCGGAGCAGAGGACCACCACGGCGGAGCGGGGGACCACCACGGCGGAGCAGAAGGAACAGGGAACCCCCCCGGTGAACCACACCGATCAGGAGACCATGGCGAAAACTGTAATAACGAAAAAGCAGAGACAGACAACGCAGACAGAACATTGGGGTTGACAGATAAGGCTGGGTGTTCAGAGGCAGCCTCCTTGGCTTGGTCGGGACAGGACAAAAGTTCACAAACGACCTCTTTGGCAGACACAAAGCATACAAAGAATGCATACATAGCCTCCATAGCAGTGACAGGACAGGATG
>NW_015506207.1:35083-84897 GCF_001515645.1 Sinocyclocheilus grahami | reverse complement strand
GGTGCGTGCAGACACCAGCGGTGCATCCCTCACACTGGCTACCAGACTGGGATACCGAAGGGCTGACCTTGAGAATCTGGGTGTGACAGACAGGACGTGACATGACTCTGGATGATCAGCTGTGATGCGACGAGATTCTGGATGAATAACTGAGGCGTGACGTGACTCTGGACGAACAGTTGAGACATGACGAGGCTCTGGCAGATCAGCTGAGACTTGACCTGACTCATGAAGATCTGTTGTGATTAGACCTGACTCATGACGATCAATTGTGACTTGACTTGCCTCATGATGATCAACTGTGACTAGACTTGACTCGTGACGATCAGTTGTGACTAGACTTGACTCATGAAAATCAGCTGTGACTAAACTTGACTCAGAGAGATCAACCATGACCTGACTGCACTCAGGAAGATCAGCGGTGACCTGACTTGACTCCTGAAGAACAACTGTGACTTGACCTGGTTCATGACGATCAACTGTGACTAGACTTGACTCATGAAAATCAGCTGTGACTAAACTTGACTCAGAGAGATCAACCATGACCTGACTGCACTCAGGAAGATCAGCGGTGACCTGACTTGACTCCTGAAGAACAACTGTGACTTGACCTGGTTCATGACGATCAACTGTGACTAGACTCGACTCAGGAAGATCTGTTGTGACTTGACTAGACTCATGAATATCAGCTGTGACTTAACTAGACTCATGATAATAAACTGTGACTTGATGGGACTCAGAAGGAGCAGTTGTGACTTGACTTAATTCATGAAGATCCACTGTGACTTGACTTTACTCATGACGGTCAGCTGTGACTTGACGGGGCGCTGTTGTGTCCGAACGCTGACCCTTGCATCTAAGCTCAGATCGCAGAGGTTGATTCAGGCCATCACAGAAAAACTCTATCAGAAGACAGTCTGGTAGATCAGCATAATGTGCTATGGCTAGAAATTCTCTAATATAGTTCTCCAGCGATCGCGGGCCTTGTTTAAGGGCTAGTAATATTCTTGCAGTGTCCATACCTGGCCAATGTCCACTTGAATAGCTACTGGATCCCTGTGTGGCCGAGTATTCTGTAACGGGACGACAGAGACGTGAGACGTGTGGATCCATGTGCAAGCGTTATTCTGAGCAGAAGACAGAGACGTGGTCAGAACAGGCAGGGTCGGACAATGGCAAACAGGTATATGGCGGGCAAAACACAAGAATAGTCCTAGGGCTAGCGTAGGTCGACGATCGGCAGACAGAATCACAGGGGCGAGACTAGAGGAATAAATCAAGGGAGACAGGCAAAGATCAGAACCGAGAAAACCGGCAAGGCAAAACAAGGAACCACGGGCAGGATAACAGGAACCAGGAAAACTAACAGGCTAAGCAATACTCGGCCGTGAATGGTGGGTTGAGTGGGTGTTGTATAGTGAGTGAGTAATGTGAAACAGCTGTGTGCAATCCGTGCTGAGTGCAATCAGTGCAATGAATGATGGGATATGTAGTCCGGGATGATAAGCAACAGTAGGTGTAGTGCGAGAGTCAATGTAATGGAAAGGGTGACCTCTGATGGTGAATGAACGGAAGTCCATGGACAGGATTCGTGACAGTAAGGCAGAAGCAAAAATAATAATTAGGAAAGCTCTTATAAATGCATGGCAGAAACTTTGGGAGAAAGAGAAGACTGGACGACATCTATATAGAATTCAAAGGGAAGTAGGAATATGTGACAATGACATGGGATTGAGAAGACGAAAAGAATTAGTAATAATCCAAATTAAAATAGGACATACTGCATTAAATAGAAATCTAAATAGAATCAAGAAACATCCGAATGGATAATGCATGCATTTGTGGGATTGTTGAAACTGTAGAGCATGCGCTGTTGCATTGTAGAGCATATAACAACGAACGACAAATGCTAGAAGCTAAAGTAATGGAAGAAGGTGGAAGCGTGATGCTAGAAGATATATTAAGTAAGCTAAAATGAATAAGAATATTAGATTTGCTTTGTTAAAATATCTTAAATATACAGGAAATTATATAAGAATGTAATGATGTTCATTTATTCATTTTTATGACTATTATTATTATTATTATTTAGTGTGACATATATGATACATATACATGCGTCGCTGCTCCACACTCCAGATCAGATGGTGGCGGTAACTAGTCTGCCATCCGCCAATACACATTAGAAGAAGAAGAAGAAGAAGAAGAGGAGGAGGGACGCGGATACGGGCCATTGCGAGGAATACTCTTTGTAATTGTTGCTAGCGAACAACAGTAGGGCGAAGCAAAGACGAAACAAACTACTTTTTCATGTGTTTATTTCTTATCTTTTGGGGGTTAAGTGACATGTTTCGGAGCCTCGGCATGGAGCAGCACACCGCATCGGCATTCCGTTAGAGCGGAAAGTAACGTTACATGTTTTAGTCTTACTTTCGAAAGCGTGGAGAAGAATGCTAGGTGTTGCTCTCACTCTGTGTGCTTTGCTCTTGCGTGGTCAGCCAATCTCATAATGTGCCATACCGTTACTCTATTAGCCGAACAAACACAACACACCAGGTTAACAGTAAAGAAATATGAGTCCTGGTGTTGTGCTTTGGATGCTAAGTAGGTTATATAGCTTGTGTAGTTTCGAGAAGTCCTGTATTTGGTGTTGTGCTTTGGGAGACGAGGACCCTTTCAGCTGAAAAACAGCCTCCACTGAAAGAAAATCAAGATAGAGTTTAGAATATTTCTACATAGACCTTACTATTGACACGAACGGCTCAGCTCAGCTAAACGCTGTCTTTACAGACAAACTGCATAGTTAATACACGAAACAGAGTTAATACACGAAACAGAGTTAATACACGAAACAGAGTTAATACACGAAACAGTTAATACACGAAACAGAGTTAATACACGAAACATAGTTAATACACGAAACAGAGTTAATACACGAAACAGAGTTAATACACGAAACAGAGTTAATACACGAAACAGTTAATACACGAAACAGAGTTAATACACGAAACATAGTTAATACACGAAACAGAGTTAATACACGAAACAGAGTTAATACACGAAACAGTTAATACACGAAACAGTTAATAAACAGTTAATACACGAAACAGAGTTAATACACGAAACAGAGTTAATACACGAAACAGTCTCATTTGAGCCGTAATTAAATGATAAATAGCATTAGGTTATTTGCTAACCCTCTTAAAATAAACGACTTCATCCGTGGTATATGAAACATGCAAGTACATAATGTTAGTTTGATGATATAAATCAGTGATGTGCTTCTGCTGTTTTTATGTGTTACTTTATGAACCCAGACATATTTCTCTACTCTCAGTCTTTATGATCTGTAGAAAAACCGTCCTGTTGTATAAATGTGTCCCACTATCCCAGACATGATTTCTAATCGTTCGTTTCTTCTTCAGGTGCATCTGCTGGTGAACCGGACAACGTGTCAGTGATGGAGGGAGATTCAGTCACTCTAAACACTGGTGTTAAAACTAGCCAGCAAGGCAGAATTAGATGGTATCTCAATGACAGTCGTATCGCTGAAATCACTGCAGATCAGAGTACGATCTGCACAGATGCTGAGTGTCCTGAGAGACTGGCGCTGGATCTCTGACCATCACAAACATCAACACCACACACTCTGGACTCTATACTCTACAGATCAACAGCAGCAACCATGAAACCAGCTTCAGTGTTACTGTTCAACGTAAGTCATTCACGTTAAAGCAGGCGATACGTGTTTAAATCAGATCTGTTTATTATAGCAGTGACCCTCAGCAGCTTGAAAAACTAAACTTTCCTTCAAAATGTGAATGGATTATGTGAGGGACGTTTTGATGCACAATGTAACTGGCCATGGATCATTCATGGTCACCTGTCAACACTGACAAGTTAAAGCTGTTACTGGGGTTTACTAGGGCTGCAAAACTATTAGTCGCAATTAATCGATTCAAAATAAAAGTTCGTTTACACACAGTACACACATTTATATTATTTTTTCACACCACGGTTATTGTGGCCAAAATGATTCACGGTATCGATATATATCGTGATATCTATATAAACATTGGGGATTCAGCCACATTCATTTTTACTTTTACATGTGGCTACTGATAAACACAGGGCACATGCATTTTCACTTCTGCTGCTTCTCCAGGTCACAGTCTTCTTTGAAGCTCACTATGAAATAACAAGAGAGAAAATACTGTCGAGTTGTGTGATGAATAAATATTAACTTCAAAACTGATACTTTAACCTGTTATCTTATGTACCCGTATTTTAATCTCTTTAACCTATAGTTGTGCAGGAGCCAGTGAAGCCATGCAGTTAATGTGCTTTTAATTCAGTTTAAATGTGCGTCTAGAACGACTGCAGATGAGGCACTGCGACCAACTTAATATTTTACAGAGTTAGACGGCCCTTTATTTAAATAGATGAACACAGGAAACCGCTGTTAACAGGTTAATGTAACGTTTCCCATTCCATGACTAGTAAAGTAATGGTAACTTACTGTCTGTATAATAGTGAACATGGCTCTTCTCGGAGTAGCGCGGCCTCGAGCTGGGTCTTCACTTTAGACCAGGGTTCCTCAAATCTTGCCCTGGAGGGCCAATGCGCTGCAGAGTTTAGCTCCAACCCTGATCAAACTCACCTACCTGTGATTTTCTAATGATCCTGAAGACACTGATTAGCATGCTCAGGTGTGTTTGATTAGGGTTAGAGCTAAACTCTGCAGGAAAGTGGATCTCGTGGGCCAGATTTGAGGATCCCTGCTTTAGACTGTCAGCATTAATGCACAATACTGCCCCCTGGGAGCTCAACCAGGTACTGGCGCTGGAGAGGGCTATTTGTGTGTCCTGTTATCATAAGTGTCCTGCTCATTTTAAATATTGCGGTTCTCACCAATACCGGTATATTGTCACATCCTAAATTAACACGATATTTCATGATTTGAATATCACGGTTATCGTCAATATCGGTATATTGCGGCACTCTTAACTGTGTATATTTATTATGTACATGTAAACAAACACACATACATGTATATATTAAGGAAAAATATGTTAGATTTATATGTAAAATATTTTATATTTATATTTAATATAAATTATATACAAGCATTTACATACAAATAAATATGATATATACAAATATATATATATATATTTAAATATATACATATGTGTGTGTATTTATATATACTTTATGTGTGTACTGTGTATATTTATTATGTAAACTAGGGGTGTAACGATACACGTATTCGTATTGAACTGTTCAGTACGAGGCTTTCAGTTCAGAACTCATTACAAACCAAACGATTCATTGGAATAATCCTATTACTGCATATTATTCTATTAGGTTAGATTAGTGCGAGACGAGTGCGCATTTAGAGTGCGTTCTTTCACTGCATGATTCAGTCTATTAAAATACATTTAGAATGATCACAAAATTCAAGATATGGGGACAGAAATTTATTTATTTACATTAGGGATGTCAATTTTCGATCATTTCCATGATCGATCTCGTTTAAATTAACGATCGATTAATCGTTAACCTCAATGCTGCAAAATGCGTCTATGCAGCCCGGCATGACCGGATGTGCAAAAGTTACTCAAAAAAAAGAGAAAGAAACCGCTTTCTTACCCAATTTAAAGGGGATTTAGTCTGAATAAAATGCTAGTAGCAGGACTGTAAAATGAATAGATGTGATTATGATAATATGAAGAGAGCTCGTTTGAGATGATTTTACTTTGTTGACTGTTTCCCATCCCCACACGGAGACCACTGAACGCGCCTCTTTAAATGGTTTCGTGGTGCCCGTTATTGTATTTTAAAACACTGTTGCAATGTTTTCAACTGACATTATGGCATTTAAAATAAAATGATCCCAAACGTAACTGTGGCGCGTGTGGCTGTGCTGCACAGTCAGTGAACCGCTTCCATCGGCGCTGCTGCAGCAAAACACACTGTTGCTCACATCAAACATTATTATGTGAGTATTATGACCAGGACTTCATTTGATCCTGCTGGATCCTGTTCCGGGAAAATGTCAGATTTAGAATTTTTGCGTTGCGGTAGGCCTATTGCTTACATAGGCTATACATTTTCCTTAAAGCATCCCATTTTGTCCCAGGGCTTGAAAACCTGTGCCTAGGCTAGTTAGGTCCTGCAGAAACTCGTGAACGATGCTCGTAGTTGTGGCATCACCGTTTAGTGACATCATTGAAAGCTCCGGGAAAACGTATTGGCAAGTGTCAGTCACAGCGCCTTTTAATTGCGGTTTTGAATCCAGTAATTATTTATTTACAAATTATAAGCTCTGATTATGACAAGTGTGGTATAAAAGCTTTGTTTATTAGAGGAATAATTGGTTAGCTGGAAAATCTTACATCGCGACCGTGCTTTTGGATGCCGTTCCAGCCCATAATAGCCTAGATTTATGTGGTCACGAATTTCCACAAATTCAATAATATTTAGGCATTGTTTCTTTTCCTAAATCCTCACCATCTGACCCTCTAATTTCGCAGGTTTATTTTATTGTCATTCACTTTATATCACTGATTTCGCATCTAAGGGAAATGAAAGATTTCATTCGATGTATTAATTTGTTCCCTCATTTTAGTTAAATCATGGGTTAAGGAACAAAATTAATGAAACATGGACAGTGGCCACAAATTAATAAGTCGTAGGAACGAATTAACAAGTTGTAGGAATGAATAGCCTATCTGTCCTGTGTCCCACAGCCCTGCAAAGCGCAGAGCCCGATATGAAACAATTATCTGGGGAAATTACTTAGTTACTACATTTCTATGCTTTCCATGTTGAAGAACTTTGTGTTGTTTCTATTTTAATGTAGTTTTAAAGTTTAAATCACATTAAAAGCTTATTTTGTACATTATGAGTGAATGATGATGCATTTATATACCGTCACTCACAGCCGCACGCACGTGTTTTGTGCATGAGCCGCACACAGCCCAAAATTAAGCGACTTAATCGACCATCGATAGCTTTAATCGACTGCATCTCTTATCGACAATTAATCGATCATCGATTAATCGTTGACATCCCTAATTTACATGATTTCATATAGTTAATCAATAACACAGAAGAGTGTTGCAATGTTTTCAACTGACATTATGGCATTTAAAATAAAATGATCCCAAACGTAACTGTGGCGCGTGTGGCTGTGCTGCACAGTCAGTGAACCGCTTCCATCGGCGCTGCTGCAGCAAAACACACTGTTGCTCACATCAAACATTATTATGTGAGTATTATGACCAGGACTTCATTTGATCCTGCTGGATCCTGTTCCGGGAAAATGTCAGATTTAGAATTTTTGCGTTGCGGTAGGCCTATTGCTTACATAGGCTATACATTTTCCTTAAAGCATCCCATTTTGTCCCAGGGCTTGAAAACCTGTGCCTAGGCTAGTTAGGTCCTGCAGAAACTCGTGAACGATGCTCGTAGTTGTGGCATCACCGTTTAGTGACATCATTGAAAGCTCCGGGAAAACGTATTGGCAAGTGTCAGTCACAGCGCCTTTTAATTGCGGTTTTGAATCCAGTAATTATTTATTTACAAATTATAAGCTCTGATTATGACAAGTGTGGTATAAAAGCTTTGTTTATTAGAGGAATAATTGGTTAGCTGGAAAATCTTACATCGCGACCGTGCTTTTGGATGCCGTTCCAGCCCATAATAGCCTAGATTTATGTGGTCACGAATTTCCACAAATTCAATAATATTTAGGCATTGTTTCTTTTCCTAAATCCTCACCATCTGACCCTCTAATTTCGCAGGTTTATTTTATTGTCATTCACTTTATATCACTGATTTCGCATCTAAGGGAAATGAAAGATTTCATTCGATGTATTAATTTGTTCCCTCATTTTAGTTAAATCATGGGTTAAGGAACAAAATTAATGAAACATGGACAGTGGCCACAAATTAATAAGTCGTAGGAACGAATTAACAAGTTGTAGGAATGAATAGCCTATCTGTCCTGTGTCCCACAGCCCTGCAAAGCGCAGAGCCCGATATGAAACAATTATCTGGGGAAATTACTTAGTTACTACATTTCTATGCTTTCCATGTTGAAGAACTTTGTGTTGTTTCTATTTTAATGTAGTTTTAAAGTTTAAATCACATTAAAAGCTTATTTTGTACATTATGAGTGAATGATGATGCATTTATATACCGTCACTCACAGCCGCACGCACGTGTTTTGTGCATGAGCCGCACACAGCCCAAAATTAAGCGACTTAATCGACCATCGATAGCTTTAATCGACTGCATCTCTTATCGACAATTAATCGATCATCGATTAATCGTTGACATCCCTAATTTACATGATTTCATATAGTTAATCAATAACACAGAAGAGTGCCGTTTTTTCTCTCCCAAAATCAGCATGATTACAAATGATTTTTACAACAGTTCAATAAGCAATAAGTTAATTATTAGACTTACGTTTTAGACACCATATTGCCTGTTTTTTGCTCAATTTCGCCAACAAAAGTCATTCCAAACCCAGCCACAGCGCTGTTTCATGTCTCTGAACAACTTGACAGTGATTCGTTCCTGAATGAATCAACTGTTTAAAGGATTCGGTTCAATTGCAATGACTCACTTGTTAACAGTGACTTGCTGCCACCCACTGGCGGTTTTAATTTCACATTTAAAGTTTCTTTTCATTTTTTAATTAATTTCAAACATCAGTTGCCAACGTTTTATGTTTAAAATATCAAAATATTATTTATGCATTTGTAACTGCAGGTTAAAGCATTACATCTTGTCCCTCTGAGCTGCATTAAACAGTGTGTAAAAGCATCTAAATGCCTCTTCAGATGCAACTTCTGTGTTTCCTCTGCATTGCAAAGATGAGTTTTGTCAAAACGGACTTCATTTGCTTGGTAACAGCCCAAATGTCTTATTGACTTAAAAAAAAAAAAGACTCAAAAGGTGATGCACACTTTTAGAAAAAAATGGCTTTATAAAGGTAAAAATGCCCATAAAAGGTTAAACTTATTGGAAAATATTAATCTGCTACATGACAATAGGCTAGATCAGCTGGAATGCTGTTTTTGTTTTATATGCTGCTAAGAAGACACCCCAGAAGATGGGTCAAGTATAGCTCCATCATTGTTCAGAGTAAAAGATTAGTTTTGATTAAAAAATGTTTTAAAAATCAAGGAAATTTCTCTGACATTTCATTCTTTTTGCTGTATCATATCGAACCGAACCGTGAATTTTGCCAACCGTTACACTCCTAATGTAAACAAAAACTTTTATTTTGAATGCGACTAATCGCGATTAATCGTTTTGCAGCCCTAGTGTTTACAGTGCAGTTTTTGACCAAAACGGAAAACGGCGGTTGTTTTTGTCAGTTAAATGAAATCTGTTGATCATATAAAGAGATCTTCAGTGTGTAATTGTTTTCATATCTGCACATGTTGTGGAGTTTGCTTGTTATTATCAGGAAAAGATCCTCCAGCAGCTGTTGGTTTGTGTTTCAGATGCTCCTGCTGTGAAACTAGATGATGTGAAGTCTGTGAAGGAGGGAGAATCTGTCACTTTACATCCTGGTGTAATAAAAAAGCCAAATGACTTGATGACGTGGCTTTTTAATGCCGTCTGCATCGCTGAAATTAATGCACATCCCAGTAAGACCTGCACAGATGCTGAAGAGAGATTCAGAGACAGACTGCAGCTGGAGAATAAGACCGGATCTCTGACCATCACAGACACCAGAACCACAGACTCTGGACTTCATCAACTACAGATGATCAGCAGCAGCAGCTTCAGTGTTAGAAGGATGAAGAGTTTCAGTGTTTCTGTCACTGGTGAGTCTCATTCAGTGCAAATTAAACACAGGGAGGGCTGGTTTGAGTAACATTTTAATTAATCTTATTAACCTGCACAATGCAGGAAGTTTTCCTGTAAGCAGCGATGTTTCCTGATGTTATTTTAGTTCCTGTTCTTCTAAAACCATAATTTATCAGTTAAATCTGTAGTACACAACTGATTAACAAAGCAGAAAGCTGCACACATCAGTCAGAAATCTCAGTAAAACTGATATGACTGTATGGTTCCAGGTTCAGGTTGGTCTTCAGCTGCTGTAGCAGGAGTATGTGCTGCTGTAGTTATTCCAGAAATCTCAGTAAAAATGATATGACTGTATGGTTCCAGGTTCAGGTTGGTCTTCGGCTGCTGTAGCAGGAGTATGTGCTGTAGTTCTTCCAGAAATCTCAGTAAAACTGATATGACTGTATGGTTCCAGGTTCAGGTTGGTCTTCAGATGCTGTAGCAGAAGTATGTGCTACTGTAGTTATTCCAGAAATCTCAGTAAAACTGATATGACTGTATGGTTCCAGGTTCAGCTTGGTCTTCAGCTGCTGTAGCAGGAGTATGTGCTGCTGTAGTTATTCCAGAAATCTCAGTGAAACTGATATGACTGTATGGTTCCAGGTTCAGCTTGGTCTTCAGCTGCTGTAGCAGGAGTATGTGCTGCTGTAGTTATTCCAGAAATCTCAGTGAAACTGATATGACTGTATGGTTCCAGGTTCAGCTTGGTCTTCAGCTGCTGTAGCAGGAGTATGTGCTGCTGTAGTTATTCCAGAAATCTCAGTGAAACTGTTATGACTGTATGTTTTCAGGTTCAGGTTGGTCTTCAGCTGTTGTAGCAGGAGTATGTGCTGCTGTAGTAATTCCAGAAATCTCAGTAAAACTGATATGACTATGGTTTCAGGTTCAGGTTGGTCTTCAGATGCTGTAGCAGGAGTATGCGCTGCTGTAGTTATTCCAGAAATCTCAGTAAAACTGATATGACTGTATGGTTCCAGGTTCAGCTTGGTCTTCAGATGCTGTAGCAGGAGTATGTGCTTCTGTAGGTATGGTTCCAGGTTCAGGTTGGTCTTCAGATGCTGTAGCAGGAGTATGTGCTGCTGTAGTTATTCCAGAAATCTCAGTGAAACTGTTATGACTGTATGGTTTCAGGTTCAGGTTGGTCTTCAGATGCTGTAGCAGGAGTATGTGCTGCTGTAGTTATTCCAGAAATCTCAGTAAAACTGATATGACTGTATGGTTCCAGGTTCAGCTTGGTCTTCAGCTGCTGTAGCAGGAGTATGTGCTGCTGTAGTTATTCCAGAAATCTCAGTGAAACTGATATGACTGTATGGTTCCAGGTTCAGCTTGGTCTTCAGCTGCTGTAGCAGGAGTATGTGCTGCTGCAGTTATTCTGCTCGTGGCTGCTGCTGCTGCTGTCATTTACTACCGTAAGCAAAGGAAAAGTGAGTATTACATACAGCTGATTGAACAAGATGGAAATAATAGATTCAGTGTGTGTGCAAGATGTGAAGATATGTATTTTTATTCTAATTTGCCAAAGCCATCTTTGTGTGTAACTGAGTTTGTCCTTATTGTTCAAACAGGCAGCACGGCGAAGCAAAATAATAAGGTAATATAAACCTAAATTCCTCAAACACAACTCCAGTCTTTAGTTTTTTGTCTTTGTTTAACTAAATCATCAATCCTGTTCATTTCTCTTACCCGCTGTGTTTTTTTTGTGTTTTTTTTTACACAGACTGATCTTATGAAATACTCATTCGTTAGTCCGACCGAGGCTGCTGCTAATGGAGCGTCCCAGGAAAAGACTGACACTGAAACACCACTGTAACATTATTTATTATTTTATTTGTAGTGAAAGCCAGTTAAGCAGTAAACCAGCAATAAACTAAGAAACAAAACAACACGTTACCAGCAGCAGACCAGCAAGTGCTAGAAGTTTTTCAGTATTAAGTAGAGATGTGCATCTCGTAACTGAGGCCGATGCGATACGCATCTCGATGCATTGCCAATGATACGATACATTGAAGAGACACATGAAGCAGCTACCGATGCGCTGTGCTGAGATTCTCCCGTTACGATGCAGTGCGATCCGATTTCGATTCGATTCAACACGATGCGATTCGATGCAATACGATGCAATGGAGAAAATGTGATTGCTTTTATTTCTCTGGTTCAGACAGACAGCAGATCATAAATTAACTTAAGTGTCTTCTAACGCCTCGAGGCCTGTTTCAAGTTTACCAAATAAGCCAGGCTTATTTCAGTTAGTCTGACTCATTGCCAAATGATTTGGTTTCATAAAGCAAATTTAACATACTTCAAGCGCAGTCACTGTGGCAACTTATGCTGGGAAACTAGCCTGGTCAGGAGCAGGCTAACTGTCAGACTAAGCTGAGCTCCTCTAACACTGACCAATAGAAACACAATGATATTACCACTGACTCTCACATAATAAAGCCATGCAGCCTTTCTCTCTGGTTCTATCACAGCTGTAACTTTTATAGTTAGAACAGATAGCAGAACATTAGAACATTACAATCTAACATTGCTCTTTAAAGCATTAAAATCACTCAATTAAAAATGGCAATAAATAAGGAAAAATAATAAATATTAACTGCTATAAGAAACACACATCAACTCATTTGAGCTTAGTAATTTTACTAGACTACTGTAGTAGCTTACATTTTATTTACTCATTACAATACTCCCTGCTATAATAAAAATACATTTATGTATAGGTTTAAAATTCTACAAAAGGGATATTTAATGTCCAACAACAAATATTTTAGCAGAATGCATATTTTACTCAGAATTATTGAGCTATTATTCTATTGCGCTCCATCTGTTTAGCTCGCAGCAGCGTTCGTTCACTCGCGTAAGCCTCGCCCAATCCTGACCGCAAAATAGATATATTTGCATGACTTTCTAACATTTAGAGATGAAGAATATACCTGTGACATGTCAGTTATGCACGGAGGAAAACACAGCATCTCAAATGCATTAAACAGCACAGATATATTTGATGGTGGATCGCTTTGATCCCTGATCGACATTACGGACTTTAATCCCCGCTTTTCCTCAGGTCTCTGTAGTGTTGTGATGCATCATATTCACGCAGAAGCAGTGATGAGAGCATGCGCTTAAGAAACAGTTTAGAGAGGAGAAATCAGTCTACATATAAAATATTGCTCACAGGTCACTTTCTAAACACTTTTCTAAACAAAGTATAGCATCCATTAGTAATTATATATAAATAAAAAAATGTATCGATGCAAATAGGTTAGAAAAGATGCATCGCGATATAAATGCCAACTTGTATCCGATACACACTTTTTTAAACCGATGCATCGCATCAACTTTTTATGCCGCTGCACTGAGCGAATCTGTGAATCTTCCCATCCCTAGTATTTAGAGGTTTATTAAAGGTGCTGCAGTGATCCAGAACAAGAGCAGTTAAACAGTCATTTCTTGTCATTTGCACTGATGTACTTAACATGTCCCTTATTTTGTCCCATCAGTTTACATCCTCTTTAGCTGACTGTTTACATAAATACCTCGCCGAGACGGCCATTATGACCTGGAAATGTATTTGACTGCCTTTTACTACATATTGTCAACTTGTGAAGTGAGAAACAATGCGGTTTTAGAAGTATTACAAATCCACTCTGGAACATGTCCATAAGATGATGATGTGCAATGCTAGATCTGTTATGCACACAAGTCACATGCTGTGTTCATCCAATCAATGGCTGCGTTTACACTTGGCATTAACATGCGACCTGAATCCGGATGTTGTCCACATACACTTTGAAAAGACAAGTGTAAACGCACTTCTGATCAGAATGTTACCCGATCAGCGTTTCCTGGTCCAGAGGTAGTCGAGGACGCATTGTGATCGGATCTGTTCGCAGGAGGACATCACGCAAAACCCCGCCCGGGCAATTCTCTGCAGACTTATTTAAATATTGTGCGGGAAAGAGATCCGATCGGTTATCCAGATAGAGAAGTCAGTTGATTTTGCCAAGTGTAAATGTGCCGTGTCCTGATTGACTGATGAGCCAATCTGCTCTATCGGATCGTGGTGATCGCATGTTAATGCCAAGTGTAAACGCAGCCAATGACACTGACAACTCAAATATGCAAATAAGAACGCTAACCTGGGGTAAGGACTGTAACAAACAAACCTTTTGGGATGAGAGTAATACACCCATCTCACACTCTCACACACACCATAACAGCCAAAAATGTGTCATTCGTGCTCAAAAACTGAACAAGGTTGATAATGCACTTACCTTTGTGTTGCACTTTATCTTCAAACAGAAGAGTCCACAGTTTCCGAATCGAGTCACTCGCCCAGTCTTTACTGTAGCTGCAACTTATTTTTATGCCTCTTTGGCATTGCAGTCACTTGAATGTACATCTACAAGTTCAAAATCTGATCCCTTCACACACTAAAAACATGGCACTCGTGAATCAAATTAGCCGGTAAATGTAGAAGTTTGAAAACTGCTGAAATTATCACAAGTTTTGTCCACCCACCCAAATCAGTTTTGACACGCAATCAAATTCACATCCACCCGATGGGACAGAAATCCACCCGATCTGGCAACACTGGTACTGCTGGAATTTGCACAAGTGAAACATTGCTTTATTTTACTTTTATGTGAGTCACAATGGGGTTGTAATATCATCTTGCCTGAAATTGTAACCAGTTTGTGATATTTCATAAGGTGCTGTTTATATAGTCTAGGGGATTTTTTTGTCTCAGTTCTGTTCATGAATTGTTTGTGTGAATTTTTATTTATTCATTTATTTTTATACCATTTAATTGTATCAATGATGTGTTTATATAATAAAGTATATAATAGAGATGATTTGCCTCTACGTTTGGAAACACTTTTGTTCTCTTGTGAATTTGTCTTTTGTTTTATACTCTATTATTCTATATATTATCTTATGCTCGATAGGATTTAGGGACTTCAATGATACCTTTTTTCCCATGTGAATGTTTTTCTCATGTCAGAGGTAAAATGCTATCATTTGCCAAACTCCTCACAAAAGCCTGTTATTATTTCATAAATCAGTAAGAACTGGACATGGATGTTTAACTTCACCAACACGAATGTTTCCGTGTTTTTAGTAAGCTGCTCAGATGTTGTGAAATATCTGTGTATATAAAGAGCTTTTATTTTATCTTAAAAGAGAAATATCAGAATGAGCTTTATTGCCAGATATGTTTTCACATACGAGGAATTTGTTTTCGTGACAGAAGCTTTTACAGTGCAACAGAATGACAGTGACAGAAGAAAAACAGATAATAAAGTAAATAGAACACGTAAATAAGGAATAACAATATATAATTCGACAATTGTATGTGCAGGTATATTACAATAGACAGTTGTATGTACAGGTATATTATGTGCAAATTGAAATGTAGACTGAGTATGAGTGTTAGATAAATAAGTGTATGAGTGAATAAATAGTGTGTGTTACACAGTTATTGTTAAGTGTTCATGAGATGGATGGCCTGAGGGAAGAAACTGTTCCTGTGTCTGGCCGTTTTGGTGCTCAGAGCTCTGTAGCGTCGACCAGATGGCAACAGTTCAAAGAGGGAGTGTGCTGGATGTGAGGGGTCCAGAGTGATTCTGCCAGCCCTTTTGCTCACTCTGGATGAGTACAGTTCTTGGAGAGAAGGGAGGGTTATACCAATGATTCGCTCAGCAGTCCGGACTACCCTCTGAAGTCTTCTGAGGTCAGATTTGGTAGCTGAGCTGAACCAGACAGTTATTGAAGTGCAGAGGACGGATTCAATGATGGCGGAGTAGAACTGTTTCAGCAGCTCCTGTGGCAGGTTGAACTTCCTCAGCTGGCGAAAGAAGTACAACCTCTGCTGGGCCTTTTTAACAATGGAGTCAATGTGAGTGTCCCACTTCAGGTCCTGAGAGATTGTGGTGCCCAGGAACCTGAATGACTCCACTGCAGTCACAGAACTATTCATGATGGCGAGTGGGGGGAGAGCAGGGGGGTTTCTCCTGAAGTCCATGGTCATCTCCACAGTTTTTAGCGTGTTGAGCGCCAGGTTGTTGCGACTGCACCAGACAGCCAGCTGCTCGACCTCCTGTCTGTAAGCAGACTCGTCACCGTCCTGAATGAGGCCGATGAGTGTGGTGTCGTCTGCAAACTTCAGGAGCTTGACAGAGGGGTCTTTAGATGTGCAGTCGTTGGTGTACAGGGAGAAGAGCAGTGGAGAGAGAACACAACCCTGAGGAGCTCCAGTGCTGATCGTACGGGTGCTGGATGTGTATTTTCCCAGCCTCACTAGCTGCTGCCTGTCTGTCAGGAAGCTGTTGATCCACTGACAGACGGAGGTGGGCACGGAGAGCTGAGTTAGTTTGGGCAGGAGGAGGTTTGGGATGATAGTGTTAAAGGCCGAGCTGAAGTCCATGAACAGGATCCTCACATAAGTCCCCTGATGTTGCAGAACATAATGCAGTCCCATGTAGTCCTGTTTATTCAAGAATCTGTCCCCATTCCTGCAAGCATCTTCTTTGGCCTGACGGGAGCTGTCTGAGTTTTGCAGTGAACCATGGTTTGTCATTGTTGTAGGTTAGGTGAGTCCTGGTAGGAATGCACATGTCTTCACAGAAACTGATATAAGATGTTACAGTCTCTGTGAGCTCGTCCAGATCGGTGGCAGCAGCTTCAAAAACACTCCAATCAGTGAGGTCAAAACAAGCTTGTAAATCCTGCTCTGCTTCATTTGTCCATATTTTTACAGTCCTTAATATAGGTTTAGCTGATTTCAGTTTCTGCCTGTAGGTCGGTATAAGATGAACCAAACAGTGATCAGAGAGCCCCAAAGCTGCCCGTAGGAAAGAGTGATATGCATTCTTTATTGCTGTGTAACAGTGATCCAATATATTACTGTCTCTGGTGGGACATGTAACATGCTGTCTGTATTTTGGCAGTTCACGGGAGAGATTTGCTTTATTAAAGTCCCCGAGAATGATTATAACAGAGTCCAGGTGTTGTTGTTCTGTGTCTGTGAGCTGATCAGCGAGTTTCTGTAAAGCAGAGCTCACGTGTGCTTGCGGAGTAATGTAAACATTCACGAGAATGAACGCGTGAAACTCCCGCGGCGAGTAGAATGGTTTACAGTTAATGAAAAGCGCTTCTAGATCGGGACAACATATCTTCTTTAACACAGTTACATCTGTACACAACCTTTCGTTGATGTAAAAGTATGCTCCACTGCCTCGTGATTTCCCTGTTGATTCTGCGTCACGGTCCGCTCTGAACAGCTGAAAGCCCGGCAGACTTAACTCTCTAAGCGCCAAAGTCGCAAAATTGCGACAAGATGTCATACTTAATAAAATAAACTGTAGTTCCTAATATGGTGTAATATCTAATTTGTATTGCCTACCACTAGATGTACATGTAGTACATCGATTCTAGACCAAAATGACATCATGTTCCTATTCAAAGTGTTTGAGGAAAGAGCAGAGCAAGTGAGCTATCGTGTCATTGATGTGGAAGCAGTTCAGTTCATAGCATGCGAGTAAATCGCCAAATGGCTAATAAAAAGTTGTAACGTGAGGATGTGTTGCAAATTCTGACTCTGAAGGGGAATATTTGCCTTTTGGAAATGACGATCGGTCATCTAATGATCGCGCTTCTCCCAGTACATCTTTGCAGTGCAATGGTGCCGCCGTGCAAGGCGCGAGTGTTCACGAAGCACAAACAAGTGATAATTTTGGCCCTTTCGTCGTAGTGTCCATAGGAGAGCTGTTGTTAGAGGTAGAGGCAGCAGGGGTAGGAGAAATAGGGCTGGAAGTAGTACTAGCTCTTTGGATCCAGTCAGAGCGCTCTGGATCCAGTGCCCCAAAGAGGTGGGAGTGGCCGCGGTACACGGTGCAGTCAGTGTGGGGTAGGTCTGTGCGCTGTGCCATGCAATGAGAGGTGCCATACTCTTAGGAACTATAAACTGTGTCACCTAGATACCTGATTGGGCAGATAGCTGGACAACTGGTCAAAAAATAGGCACATGCATTTTACTATGGCACAGTAATATAGTAGTAATTTACTACTTTCTCCTGTTTTACTGTTGATTTCCTCTTTTCCTGATCATTAATTCAAGATGGCCACCCTCTGATGACGTCACAATATGCAAATTAGACGATTATATTTACACCCCACATAAACTTTCGGTCATGCCCAACATTTTTCTAATTTACAGTAGCTCTCTATCTTCAAGATTTCAAAAGCTTGTGGCTTGAAAGGGCTTAATGTCAAAATCCAGCATTTTTCCAAAAATTCCTGGCGCCTAAAGGGTTAACGCGCTGTCCGGAATGGCGTCATTCAACCAGGTTTCCGTGAAACACAGAGCAGCATAGTGTGAGAAATCCTTATTTGTCCGGGAGAGCAGAAGGAATTTGTCCGTTTTGTTGGGTAGAGAGCGGAGGTTAGCCAGATGGATGCTATGCAACGGCGAAAAGTCGAAAACCTGTGAAATTTCGGGTGATGTGTAGTGCTGAATGTCCAGCAATTAGTCTCTGGTGAAACTGATTGCAGGGATATAACTAAAGACAGGACAAATTAGCAAAAACATAAAAACAACTGCGAAGCACGCCACGGAGGCAGCCATCATCAGCGCCATCTTGACTGACAATATGTGCCTTTCCTTAGCTTTGCATCAGTCAATGTAAAAAAGTGCTTTAAAGTTGTAAAAAAGTTTAAAGTTGAGCCTATATAAATGCTGTTGTCTTTCTAAAAATATAACTCTTTGGCCATCACAGGGCAAACTGAGAGTACAAAGACGGCTCATTGGCCGTCACAAGGCAAACTGAGAGTACAGAGACGGCTCTTTGGCCGTCACAGGGCAAACAGAGTACAGAGACGACTCTTTGGCCATCACAGGGCAAACTGAGAGTACAGAGCCGGCTCTTTGACCATCACAGGGTAAACTGAGAGTACAGAGACGACTCTTTGGCCGTCACAGGGCAAACTGAGAGTACAGAGAGTCGGCTCTTTGGCCGTCACAGGGCACACAGAGTACAGAGTCGGCTCTTTGGCCGTCACAGGGCAAACTGAGAGTACAGAGACGACTCTTTGGCCGTCACAGGGCAAACTGAGAGTACAGAGACGGCTCTTTAGCCGTCACAGGGCAAACTGAGAGTACAGAGACGGCTCTTTGACCGTCACAGGGCAAACTGAGAGTACAGAGACGGCTCTTTGGCCGTCACAGGGCAAACAGAGTACAGAGCCGGATCTTTGGCCATCACAGGGCAAACTGAGAGCACAGAGACGGCTCTTTGGCCATCACAGGGCCAGCTAGCTCTAAGTGGGACTCGAACCCAGGTTGCCAGCATGCTAACCAAGCTAACAAGGATGCTAAAGACTGCAGCCTCTAGTGCACCTCTTGAGATCAGGGGAGTGAGGTTTATGAGGCTTGTGCTTCTCAAAACAATTAGTGTATATGCATATTAACAGTCTTTTAATTAACAGAGTAGAATAATCATGCAAATGATTAGACTGATAATACATGCAAATCTAAAAACAACAACAACAAAACTGGACACATCTGTTACTTCTTGCCCAACTGGTTAATGAGAACAAGGATATAATCAAAGGAAAATCTGGAGTTGGGATAACCACCAAAACCAAAGGTGATACCTTTTTAAAAGCTCATTATCATCAAATGTTTCTAAGATGTTAGGTTCAGAGGCTGATTGCCAGCAACAGCTATTTTAGGATAGTTTGTGATTTGGTCTTATAATGACTTAGGACTCCTCTTCACTGCTCCTAACCTTTCACAGATGTAGGAGCTAGTTTTAGAGCTAAAACACTTTGTGAAAGACTCTTAGAGCAAAAATGTAGGAGTCCTAAATTTAGGACTGACACTCCCATTATTTTTAATATTTTCTCCTAAATCGGTGAGTTATGAGCTACTTTTAACCTGAAGATGTTTTGTGAATACTGCCGCTGGTCTTGGCTTTGTTTTCCTGTTTTCATAATTTCTGAAGGTAATGATCGAAAAGTAGTTTGACCAATAGCATGCAGGCATTGTACATAATCGACCAATCATGGCGTGTGAGAAGGTGGATCTACAGAGAAAGGTCTAAGCAATGAAAAATATGCATACATACATATATATATATATATGTATATACACATACATATTAGGTGTGTTCAAGTTGAAGAGGTGCTACACAGATGGATCGTTGTATGACAAAGTTTGACACATAAACAATTTCATCAAAATGATCACACTCAAAAGTTTAGAATCACTTTTTTAATCCACTCACTGTACAACTACTTCAGGCTGTGTGCATTGAATTGATTTAATACACGAGGTTCACAATTTGAGTTGAATTACTGAAATAAATGAACTTTTCCACGACATTCTAATTTATTGAGATGCACCTGCACGTACAGTGCCCTCCATAAGTATTGGAACGGTAAAGACAAAATTGCTCTGTTTGTTGTTGAGTCAAGCAATCTGTAAATATGATTAAAAGATGAATATGAGATAAAACTACAGAATGTCACATGTTATTATTGGGTGATTCAACATGTAGATGTTTTGCCAGCAAAGAAGATCAGCACTTCTAGAGTTCATCTCTCGATCTGAGCAGAAGTACTGGGACAGTTGCCTCACAGGTCTTTCTGAGTGATCAGCTGTGTCTTTTAACACTTAATTGATGACTTCTAGTGAGACATCGATGTAACATCATTATTACTTTGACACTTTCATTAAAAGGGCCAGTGATAATAAGGTGGAGGACGAGAGAGAAATAGTTCTGTCATGATACCAAGATATCAGCAGTCAGCATCAATAAAAGTAAATACTCAGAGCATGCATGCAAATATGCAAAAGAACATTTGAAGGCAGCTGTCAATCAAACAACATTCAGGTAATGAGGTTTTGTTACTGGACTTTTTTATCAGCTTTTTTAACAAATTTACCTCCTATGGTCACCCACCAATCTGAATTAATCAGCATGCAAATGTATTAATATATTGATCAAGCTGAAAAGTTACCTGAGAGTATTTATTTCATCCCAATGTTGTTACTTTGAATGGTGCTAAGATTGGGACAATACTTTTTGTGATGTTTGTCAGGAGAAATCATGCATTACGATTAAACAATGGCTGTTTTTGTGGTGTTTTTATAGTATTCATATATTTGTTTTGAAATACTTGTCTGTATTTCTTGAAAAGTGCAAAAATTAGATATTTTAACAGGAGTATTAAATCAGATGTGGTTCTCATAACAGCTTGAATGTGTGAGTTTGCTAAAGTCTGCCTACACTGGACGCGATCAAACGACCGTTGAAAACCATTTGAAATGTGTGTCAGCACGTCATAAATAGAACCCGGCAGCAGTTTTCTGTCGGGGATTTGTTGCGCCGCGCCGCTCAGGTCCGTAGACACGGTGTAACATTTGTTTTGCTTTGTTTCACAGAACTAATCGTTGCCTGGGTTGCGTACGTATATGTGGGGCGGAGCTATCAGAATAGGGGCGAGACCCTTTTGGTGTAGGGGCGTGTTGTTTTGGTGATTTCAAATATCAACATTGGCTACCAGAAATCAGTCACTCTGCCTTTAAATGTGATTTCACCACTGATGCACGAACCTAAACTTTCACCTTAAACATTTGTATTCTTAGAAAGGTGAATTAGTTGTGACACTAGATGGCGCTCTAGTAGTACAGTATGTGGTGTCTTTACAAAAACTTGCTGTGGGACACAGTCTGCAAACAGCAAGAGTTATTATAGTGACTGATGCTATGGTAAAACTAGCATAAACCAATGTCATCAAAAAAATGTGTCAAATGAAAGTTACTAACGTCTTGTTTGTTGAACTGTTCGGGGAAACAGCAATCTTGCTCGTGTGATATGTGTTACAGACCAGAGCTGCGATTCCCAAAAGCATCGTAAGCCTAAGGAGATCGTAGATCCAGAGTTTGAGATCTCCAGATTCAGAAAGAAAAACTCCACTATCTCTGTGCGTCTGTTTTGTAAGTGATTCCTCTTCTCTGTCAGTCAGTCAGAAACTGAGCCTGGCGAACTTCCAGACACAAGCAACAGAGCACTTAAATAACTGCTGATCATCGTCAGGATGAAGATCCATTTTTTACTCTGGCTTTTCCTGTTATTCCTGATTGGTAAGCATTAAGAATGTTTTGCTAGCACATCATGTTTTTTATGTACGGCAGGTCTTGTTGCAATTAAAATCATCCAGAGCTGCAGTCTGCTTTATAAATTAGACGTAATTCCCACATAAAATGTGTTATCTGTCATTTAGAGTTGCAATGACCTCAAACTGACCAATCAGAATAAAGCATTTCAGAGTAGCATAATAAATCATAATAAATCATTTGTAAGGTAATGTTTTGTACATATGAGCTTGGGATAGAATTCATGATTCAAGTCCTCATAAATATTTAGTCTATACCTGTTTTTAGTTACTGCAGACTTGCTCTGTCCTGTCCCAGTCTGCCTCTGGTTTGACCATATTTATGCACATTTTAATGCACACTACTCACAACAAGTTAGGGATATTTGACTTTTGGGTGACATTTATGGAAAATGTAAAAAGTTCATGCTACAGTGATATTATATCATGAAAGTGGGGAATTGCACTCTTCTTGAAGGGCTGCCCTCAGGTCATTGAGGTTCTGGGGTGCAGGGTTACGACCCTCTACATCAGGGTTCCTCAAATCTTGCCCTGGAGGGTCAATGCGCTGCAGAGATTAGCTCCAACCCTGATCAAACTCACCTACCTGTGATTTTCTAATGATCTTGAAGACATTGATTAGCATGCTCAGGTGTGTTTGATTAGGGTTAGAGCCAAACTCAGCAGGAAAGTGGATCTCGAGGGCCAGATTTGAGGATCCCTGATCTACACCATGAATCAAATGATCCCATGGGTTTTCTATGCTGGGATTCAGGTCTGAAGAAAGTGCAGGCCACTCTGTTTGAGTTACCCCAGCCTCCAGCCGTTCCCTGATGATGCGACCTCGATGATCGGGCATTGTCATCCATGAAGATGAAATCAGGCCTGTGTTGCTCATGCAGAGGCACAATGACTGGATTATGTTATTCAGGCAGTACTGACTTGTCACAGTACCATTCACAAGGTGTAGGGCAGTTCTGTATTGACTAGACACACCTGCCCAGATTGTAACACCAGACAACAGTGGCTGATGCATAGCGTTCTCCTTGACGTCTCCAAAAGCATTGGCGGCCATCATTTCTGCTCAATGTGAATCGACTTTCTTCAGAGAACAGCACTTAGGCCCACTGGTTCCTCATCCAGCACAAATGCTCCCTGACGATGATGCCTGTGTCTAGCACGCAGACCATGCTGATGTAAGTGGTTTCGAATAGTCTGACGTGACACTTGGGTGCCTCTCACCTCCCGTGCCTGGAGTTGAGTGGCATTCATCATCTGGTTCCACAGGGCACTGTTCTCAATGCAGCGGTCCTCGGCATGGGATGTAGCCAAAGGACGTCCACTTCTATGCCTTTCTGTGACTCTTCCAGTCTCTCTGTGTCTCCGTTTGCACCTGCTGATGACACTCTGTGACACTGTAAGCTCAGTGGTAACTTCCCTCTGAAAAATGATGATACATGGGGCAAATGTTTGAGTAATGTTCCTGGGGTACTTTCCCACTGAGAACGGGCAACACATTTCTATCTGGTTATTTAGATCGGTCGTGGCCCTGTGTCTCACCTAATTACCCGCTGACAGCAACATTAACCAGAGTTACCCTGTGTGTCATCACCTTGACACCTTGCACACACACACACACACAGACACACGCACACATACAAAGTTAGATGTGACGTTGTTTTTATAATAAAAAATATTTTATTTTAAAATGTAATATGCAAAAATGACATTAACCGACAATCAATGTTTAAAGGATTATGGACTAAAACTTAATGAGAGAGAAAATCCTAAGGTCCTGGAAGGCCAGTTTTGTTTTCTTCCTCTCAGGCTGTAGGCACTTAGGACTTCATTGGTGGCTACCTTACACAACATTTTATGCACTGTTGCCCCAGGATTTGTTCCCCCAATGGAGCGAAGCTAGTTAACCTAAAACAAACAGAACAATTATGCACCATGAAAATGCATATAAATTGCACGATTTTCTGTTTTTTATTTGGCATGTTATTAATACAGATAAATGAGTTTTTGCATGCACACTAATGTGCTGGTAACCAAACAGTTTCTTGTCCCCATTGAACTCCATAGTATCTTTTTCTGTACTATGGAAGTCATTGGGGACCAGTAACTGTTTGATTGCCAGCATTCTTCAAATTATCTTCCTTCATGTTCGACAGAAAAAAATAAGTTCATGCAGGTTTGACACGAGTGTGAGTAAATAACAAGAACGTTCACCCAAAAGTGAACGATCTATTTAAGTAAACTCACAATGTAACAGTACTACTGTTGAAAATTAATATGCCATATTTGAGTGAGTGCATTATTGTAAATGAACATTGACAGCTTGAGTGTATGTAAAGGAGAAATTGAACATTATGGAATCAGTTCCTTGAATGTGTTTGTGACAGACAGCTGTTAGCTTACTTCTGGGGGCTTCTTCAGATAAAGCCTGCGGCTCTCTTAAAAGGAGATCTGACACTGCTGTGGCATAAAAATACCTGCATTTTAAACTGTATGCATTACATAGACATTTATGAGTAAATCCCAGTGAAGTTTGTTACACACCTTGATGGGGAGGTGAAAGAGTTTACAGTGATGCTTCTGCCATAAATATATTTAGTTTTTAAAAAGAGCTGAAGCTATAGACATTTAAATGTTAATTAGCATTTAAAACCTTCTCCTACACAGGGGCGGTTCTGGAAGGGGGGCAGTGCCCCCGTGTCGACAAGCTTGGCCCCCGCTCTGGCCCCTCTAAATTTGGAATCGTATCACACAAAATAATATTGGGTGCAATGCGCAGTTTGTCCTGTGGGTGGCAGTAATGGAAAAAAGTAAAACATCACCACCAGCAATAAAAAATATTGTATGGCATGCTGGAGAAAATGCAGAAATGTATTGGCTGACCATTTTCACATCTTCTGGGACTGTAATATCATTCGTACTTACTGGCAGGATTTGAATAGAGAGATAAATGCAATAATGGGATTGAATCTTGAGTGTGACTTTAGAACAATGTACCTGGGACTGTCCTCTTCAAAAATAGCAAAGAAGGATATATACCTCTTTAATATATTATTAGCAACCAGTAAGAAGGCCATTACAAGGAAATGGCTTAAGCATCTGTATGAGAATGGCAAGAAATTGTACATGATGTCTACAGTATGGAAGCGCTGACCCTTTCCTTAAGACAACAATCTACCAACATCTCATCATACTGGGGGAGGTGGATGAGAGGAAAAGAAACATAACTTTGTATGGCAGAATCTGATCAAAATCTGAATACTCATGAATGTAGTATGTTATTTTTGGTGACCGCTGTATGTATATGTCTGTTATGTGTATAGGTTGTTCTTTAGAATGTATCCTTTTGTTCTGTATTTGTTTGAAAAAAAGGAGGAATATAAATATTGTATGGCATGACACCCATATCTGGTACTTAAGTAAAAAGAGGGTTTTTTGCATAGTTAATAGATGACACTATTAGGCTACTTTGCTCATCGCTTATTATAGATCAGCTAACAATCTATAAAGGTGCCAAATGCATTTACTTGCACATATTTGAGAATATATTTCAATGATATAGTTAACACGTTTGGAAATATTTTGAATAAAAGAAAAAATAAATAAAACATAAGTCTATATCAGTAATACAGTGCTATTGTGGCTACAGTCTGCTATAGTACAGTCTCTAAAGCAGACCACACGAGACAGAAACATAAACAGTCTTGTGTTAGATGTAAAATACTACATGTCCATGTCCACCACAGTTTAAAAAGTCTCAAAATAACTGATAAACAATGCACACAGCACTTGTCATATATTACAACAACTATATATACATATAAACCCACAAAATAAATAAAACGAAAATAAAACAGTAAAAGGACTTTTTTTTTGTTTGCACTATTGTAATATATAAATAGTATATTACACTATTTATATGCTATTTTAAATATATAAATAATTGTCTTGTATATATATAAATATACTGTATGTAAACATCTGTTATGTGAAATAGCTTACTCAGGAGAGAACTAAATCAAAAATAACATGCAATTTTCATGATCCCTCTTATATCGTTTCAATTATTAACATTTTGCACATTCTGCAAAGGGTATGTAAACTTATGAGCAGAACTGTATATATAGAGAGAGAGAGTGCCATCTGAAATTTTCTTCTAAAATGAGCATTTTTATCAGGCTCCTATGTTTTAGTTCAGTAATTTTACTCTAATAGCAAAGTACAGGCCCTTTTCTACGCAATTAAAGTGAAATAACTGAACATAAATATAGGAGCCTGGTAAAAATGCCAACAATAATGCTATTATTGCTAACACCATTGATATTTTTGCTTCATCCATTAAAACAAAACAAGTCAATAAGTTCACTTGTAAACATGTAGCTCATTATTAACCCCCATTAGAAGAAAACAAACAGCGGGTCAGTTTTTAGATCAGCTGGTGAGAGTAATTTCACCGTCCCCTCTGGCTCTGACCAAACAAGCATCTTCTCAGCCGCTCCAGACTCTGTTTGTTACACTGCAGTTATTCTGGCAGTCAAAGCTGGCAAGCTCTGTCAACTGATGAGAAACACTGAGAAGGCTTCAGGCTGGACCTTTGGACCTTTTGAGATTTCCATCAGATCTGTGACTGGCGTTTGGTGCCATCAGGGTTGATTCTCAGGATGAACCTGCAAGCACAATAAAAAAAGACATTATTTTTCAGACCAGTTGGGGTGAAATTCGAGGGAGGATGGCGTTTCAGTTCCAGCTGCTTAGGGTTTTTTGGAAATTAAACTGATCTCTATATTTTATCCATTTAATAGTCTTCGAAAGCGATCCCAGCTCTGCATAAAAACGTAGTGTGATATTTGTGTTTGTGTTTGCTGCGCAATGCCGTCTTTTGTGATTGGCCATAATCTCTGCAGACTGCAGCCAATAGAAATGCTTCTCTATCAGTGTGTGTGCTCTTCCTCACAGAACAGATCGTGAAAACAGACTCAAGTTTTTGTTCACAGATCACAGATTAACCACTGTGCATCTCCAAGAAAACACAGCGCTGTTTCGTTGATGAATGAATCTGCGTTTTTGAACAAATCTAGTGAGTCAAAGATTCAATGACCCATTCATAAAGAGAGACACTTGCTTCGTTCCTAAATGAATCAGCCATTTGAACAAATCGATTGAATGAATGAATGATTCAGTGACAAAGACAGTGACTTGTTGCTGGCGGTTTCAGTTTCATTTTTAAAGTATAAATGGAGTTATTTAAATTGTTTAATATATTCAAAACTTTATATTTCAAACATTCATCTCATAACATTGTTATTATGAATTTAAATGCATTCATGCCACCTCCGAGCCTCGTTAAACAGTCTGTAAATATTCCTTAATGTCACATTTGTGTTGTTCTGTGCAAAGATGAACTGTTGATGCTGATTTCATTTGTCTGGGAACTTATTCTTCCTGATTGTACCGAATTATTTCAATTGACTTTACTTTAACATTATTGATAGAAGTTTATGAATATAATTTTAACACAAAAGATGACATAATAAAAGCCCCTGCAAATCACTTTAACCCTCAAGCATCCTTCAGGATGGGCAAAATCTTTTTTTTATAGTTTCCTTAATCTGAGCAGTACAAGTCCTGGCTACTTTTCTTAAGTTTGCCACCAGAATAGACTCAAGAAAAAACATTTAAAAAAGAACTCAATTTAACAAAGTTAAGTGGTTGGGGGGGAAAAACTCCTAAATTTGTCCTTCGTGGACAAAAGTGGGCACCCATAGGAAATGAATGGGAAATACTTTAATTCAATAATAATTTTTTTTTGTCCAATAAAAATCAATAATTGATATTTTGATAGTTTTTATACCACCATATGTCAGCAGATGTCACCAAATTTGATTATTATTTTTTATTATTATTTTATTTTTCTGAAGTAAAATAAATATTAAATATAACAAAAATAAGAATATTTTACATAAATATGTTACGTTTAAAGGTAAAAACACCACAAATTTTTTTTTTGCATAAATAGATAAGATTTTATTTGATCAAAGACAGTCGTATGACATTTATAAGAAAAAAAAGGGATCACACCTGAGAGCTTAAGGGCTGCTACACGAAGAATGCTCGAGGGTTAAGAGTCAAATATTGTCTCATAATGAGAAGGTTGATTTCTGTCATTGATCAGAAGGTGTTCCTCATTTTTTAGAAGCACGAGAGCTCCTAAAAACACATGCAAGTGTCAAGTCCTGAAGAATGTAATGCTACCTTTTAAAAACTAATCGCATGTGTTTATGAAAAGTATAAACTATTAAATATAAATCTACAAATCATGCAATTCTTTACCACTAAATAAGAAATGTGTTTATGGCTTAGCTAATCGGGCCAATTAGAGACAATAACTTATCATTCACGGTTTTTATTAAATCATACTTTCCCTTCACTAATCAATATTTTTGTTTGTTTATTTATTTGTTTTTATTAAACACAAGGGGTCATTACGTTACCGTGTGCAGATTCACACACAATGTATATTTAATCTGGCCAGAATTGCAGGGTGCCTGTCTTAAGTAATAAATTCAATGTTATTATAGATTATTTCCAAGCTAGAGTCCCCCCAGTGAATTCTGGCCATTTCCACCAGTGTATATACATATTACAAATGCATTATCAGATATGAGATGAACTATGGGGCAAGTTAGATTTTTTTACTGAGCACCATTACACCTCTAATATTTGTCTTAAAATCAATCGCATTCAAATAATTAAAGTTCCATTCTTTACAATGCATTCCTGTAGCTCAAGATGCTAGAATGCGGAGATAATGGGTTTGATTCACTGGGAGTAACACAAGGACAGCTAACGCTGAAGAAGAGTCTGTCAGCTGTTGTGGCTCGATGCTGATTCTGCCCTTCATAGTCAGCTTCCATGATTTTGCTGAGAGAACAGACTCTCCTGTAACACAGCATCGCAGCAGGCTATAGGAAAAACGACCAGACACAACAGTACATATATTTGATAACTTTGCTGTATTAATAATGGCATATTGCTAACCCGTTCTGTGTGTTAGTGCAGAGCAGCAGTGGTGTACAGTCAGGGAACGCCAGCTGCAAATATCATAATAAAGACACTAAGACACTGATGGATGATCGTTTAAAAGCACTTTAACTCTTTACTCTGCTGCCTGGTAAACCTCTGCTCTCTCTCCTTCCGCTGGTTTAATCTCCAGTCACATTATATCATTTGTGCCTTCTTAAAGGTGCAATAGGTGATTGTCTCCAGAAACATTTTTTCTTATGCTGGTTGAAAGTCTCTTCACATCCCGATAGCAGTCGTTAAGTTAAGTGGTCTAAGTGTATTTATATATATTTATATATTCTGTGGAAGGCGTAGGACCAAGAAATGTTCGTCCAATCAAAACGCTCGGTCCGAGCGTTTTAATCAGCTTTCCTACCTGCCTGTCAACATGTATTTGCATACTTCTGCGCACCCTGTTTGCGCAGACAGAATACGTCATCAGCGCGTTTCACGTACGCTATGCCGTTAGAGCGAGAATGACAGACAAACATAAAAAACCGGACCTTCCTTCACAACAACCGAGTACAAGTGCCCTTGTACAGGTATCCACCAAAAGAAAAACAGTCTTTGAAAAGGCTACAGTGAAAAAAGGCTGGATGAAAACAGAGCAAAAACCCGAGTTAATATCGGTGTTGCTTTTCCACGCTGGAGACAACTACGGGAGTCAAAGGGTCTGAATGATGACGCCATGGTTGCAGTATTTCTTTTGGACAGGTAAGTTAGGTATATGGTGTGATTCGATTTGGGTGTGTTTTGATATAACGCATAGCTTAGTTTATGTACCTTGACGACTTAGCTCAACTACAGCAGCATCGTGTAATCAGGTAACTATGCTTATGTTTACAAAGTTATGAGAGAACGACAACATCAACACCGCTGGTGCATGGACACGTGAAGCCACCACCACCAGATGTGTCGACAGTTGCTTCTGAGACTTCCTACCAACTGTGAGTAAAACGTCATGTTTCACACTTAAATGGAAATACCCTCAACGTCGCTTTGAAAAGTCCAACATATCCATTTGTGTTCAGCAAAAGGCAGAACAAGCCCATTATTTTTCTTTTATGTTTTCTGTGCCTGATGACTCAGTTTACAAACGTATTACTGTACATGTTCACTTTCACAAATCTGAGATGTGAGGTGCTTGAATATATTCATATATATGTCTTGTTCTAACAGTGAGGCTGATTTCAATATAGCTGGAGTCCAGCAGTTGGAAAGCACTGACTCTGAAGAGGCCGGCAGTCAAGATATAGCAAAAAGGTACGGAATTGTGTTTACCAATTGTAAGCAATGCACGTGCCAAGCGCAGTGTATAAATAGTTATATTGTTTGGGGCCCATCCTGACAGAAAGTCTTTTAATGTTTTCGTACTTACCAAATGAGCAAGACAATAATTTAATTAGCATTTTTTACTGGGTGTACCAAACACATCCTAGCTTTATACTGTTATCAAATTTGCATGATCGACCTATGCCAAAATTACAAACAAAACTATGCACGTACAGTAGTCAAGATTTGAAGTGGATCAAAAAAGTTAATATAAGTTGGCCTAAGATAAGAACACTTTGGTTTTACGTCAACTTTGAATAAAGGTTTTCGTCCACTTCAAATGTAGAGTACATCGATCAGAGGTTATTACATCTGTCAGTGGGGATCTAAGGTTGTAATTGAATTATTAATTATTATTATTATTAAAATGATTATTTTATATATGTGTAGTTTTTCAAACCGTATTTCTTTTCACTCCGTGTAGTGAATATGACCTTGAAAAAGATGTTGCGGATGAGTTCAATGACATTCAGAATACTACGTAAGTGGCTGTACTGACCTAACTGACGATAATTATCATGTATGAACACATATATTGTCTGAGTGGTGGTTTTACATTTAGTTTGTATTTATTCTGTATTAAATAGTATTGACTGGGAAGGTGAAACATGGCGTCCGGATTTTGAGACCGAGTCGGTGTCATCTTTAGAAGAATATGACACCAAAGAAGTAGACTCAGACTCTGATGACAGTGATGAAGACTACAGTCCACGTATCTGTGTTCAGTAAGTTTAAAGACTAAATGGTTGGTAGACATAAAGGTACTGCTAATTCTGTATTTTTTACATAACACTAATTATTAATGGTCAAGGGGTGCTTCAAAGACGGCCGTTAACTTAGAAGATATTTCGGCAATCAGCATGGAGGACACGGTGCACGATGTCTTACGTTCCCACAATCCATCGAGCACTGAGATGCCTCCAACCAAACACTCTCTTAAGGTCCAGGTTGTGGAGGATGCAACTGGTCATTCAGCATCCATAGTGTACCATGATTGTCTGAAGCAGTTGGCCAATTACCTTGTTTTACCAGTCACAAAGTGTAATGCTCACGATATTAACACCAAGTTACAGTGTGGGGCTTGTCAACCTTCTGAAATTAGTGTGACATCCAGGGGCACAGCTGCTATTATTGAATGGGTAAGTATATATTATTCAAAAACCTTTTGTTACATGTCTTGTAGGGGTTGTAGAGAGTTTGTCATATATGTTATGTAATGTATTGTTGACCCTGTTTTTCTAATCTTTTGTTTACTTCAGATATGTTCTTCAGACCATACTGTTTGGAAATGGTCTTCACAGCCAACTTTCACTCATGGCATGCTAATTGGGGACTTCATGTTGGCCACCAACATACTACTGTCAGGCAACAACTATGCCAAAATAGCACTTCTCTTCAAGTTCATGAGAATGGGCATGGCAGAAAGGACTTCTTTCTTCAAGATACAGGACACCTAATGTGTATACTCCATCAAAGATTTCTGGCTTTCAAAGAGAGCTGAAATCATCCACCAGTTACAGTCGAAAGGACCAATTGTAGTATTGGGTTAGTTGGAGACACACACAAACACACACACAAACACACACACACAAACACACACATACATAAGAGAGTAATACTAGAAAATAATTGGAAGTGTTATCACTGATAAAACTTTTGTGATACATTGTCAGTCGGTAGTGATGCCGCTTTTTTTCCTTAGAATATATAGGTGAGACATGTCATGCTTTTACCTAATTATTGTGATCTACATTTGTAGGAGATGCTAGGATGGACAGTCCAGGGTTCTGTGCACAGTACTGCACATACACGGCCATGGACAATGAGTCCAAAAAAATGATCAGCATGGTCAACATAGACAAGCGAGAAACACAAGAGGAATTGGGTTGTAATGGAGAAAGAGGCCTTCATTCGTACCTTTGAGACACTCTGTGAGGAGCTCAAGGTTACGGAGTTTTGCACCGATGCCCATGTTCAAATATCTGCCCTCTTCAGTGAGTATTGTATTTTGCTTTGTTTGTGGTTGATACACTAACCCAAAAACAAGCATGGAGTAACATCTGAAAATGTGTCACGTAAAATGTATACATTCTATTTTTTCAATTTATCCAGCAGACAAGGGGAAATACAAAGACATCTGGCATGGAGCTAAAAGCTTGAGTAAAAAAATCCTATATGTACGTTTTATAATAAAACATATGTTTCATAACCTAAATAAAAAACACTTTGGTTTTACGTCAACTTTGAATAACGGTTTTCATCCACTTCAAATGTAGAGCACATCGATCAGAGGTTATTACATCTGTCAGTGGGGATCTAAGGTTGTAATTGAATTATTAATTATTATTATTATTAAAATGATTATTTTATATATGTGTAGTTTTTCAAACCGTATTTCTTTTCACTCCGTGTAGTGAATATGACCTTGAAAAAGATGTTGCGGATGAGTTCAATGACATTCAGAATACTACGTAAGTGGCTGTACTGACCTAACTGACGATAATTATCATGTATGAACACATATATTGTCTGAGTGGTGGTTTTACATTTAGTTTGTATTTATTCTGTATTAAATAGTATTGACTGGGAAGGTGAAACATGGCGTCCGGATTTTGAGACCGAGTCGGTGTCATCTTTAGAAGAATATGACACCAAAGAAGTAGACTCAGACTCTGATGACAGTGATGAAGACTACAGTCCACGTATCTGTGTTCAGTAAGTTTAAAGACTAAATGGTTGGTAGACATAAAGGTACTGCTAATTCTGTATTTTTTACATAACACTAATTATTAATGGTCAAGGGGTGCTTCAAAGACGGCCGTTAACTTAGAAGATATTTCGGCAATCAGCATGGAGGACACGGTGCACGATGTCTTACGTTCCCACAATCCATCGAGCACTGAGATGCCTCCAACCAAACACTCTCTTAAGGTCCAGGTTGTGGAGGATGCAACTGGTCATTCAGCATCCATAGTGTACCATGATTGTCTGAAGCAGTTGGCCAATTACCTTGTTTTACCAGTCACAAAGTGTAATGCTCACGATATTAACACCAAGTTACAGTGTGGGGCTTGTCAACCTTCTGAAATTAGTGTGACATCCAGGGGCACAGCTGCTATTATTGAATGGGTAAGTATATATTATTCAAAAACATTTGTTACATTGTTACTTGTAGGGGCTGCCGCTTTTTTCCCCTTAGAATATATAGGTAAGACATGTCATGCTTTTACCTAATTATTGTCATCTATATTTGTAGGAGATGCTAGGATGGACAGTCCAGGATTCTGTGCACAGTACTGCACATACACGGCCATGGACAATGAGTCCAAAAAAATGATCAGCATGGTCAACATAGACAAGCGAGAAACACAAGAGGAATTGGGTTGTAATGGAGAAAGAGGCCTTCATTCGTACCTTTGAGACACTCTGTGAGGAGCTCAAGGTTACGGAGTTTTGCACCGATGCCCATGTTCAAATATCTGCCCTCTTCAGTGAGTATTGTATTTTGCTTTGTTTGTGGTTGATACACTAACCCAAAAACAAGCATGGAGTAACATCTGAAAATGTGTCACGTAAAATGTATACATTCTATTTTTTCAATTTATCCAGCAGACAAGGGGAAATATAAAGACAGTGGTGTACAACACACACTCGACATCTGGCATGGAGCTAAAAGCTTGAGTAAAAAAATCCTTGCGGTAGGTCTATATGTATGTTTTATAATAAAACAGTATATGTTTCATAACCTAAATAAAAAATATATAAATTGACAATAGGTACAAGCTATGAAATTTTACACACAGCTTAATTTAATAATGAATTATACAGAGACCAGCCAAGAGAAGAGCTGATGGCTCAATTCAGTATGTTGTATAACGAATTGTTTCAGTGCAATGCATTATCTTTCAATTGCTGATTAACAGGTAGACATTCCATGTCAAATTACTTCTGACTTGTTTTTGCAGATATAGAAAGAATTACAACAAAAAATCCCGAAGGTGGAGGTTAGGGTAAAGTAGAGAAGGACTACAGTTACATAGCAGACCTGCAGAGTGCTATCCTGATGAAGAAGTTATCCAGAACTGAGAAAATGCCATTGAGAAGATCCCTGAGGCCAGGTGATCCACGTCTACTTGGTATTCTGTCTGGTGGCCATGTACCAAGCACCCAGGAGTTGTTGCAGACACAACTCAGCAGAGGGACAGGTTAGTTGATTTAGTTTTTGTTCTGGCCCATGACATGAAGGATTCAATTATTATTGTAATATTGAAATGTTTTACAACTACTCAGCCAGTGGTGATATGCTGTCACCTTCTTTGCTGCAACTAGTCAGGATTTTTTATGTGTATGTATTAACTGATATGTAATTGTGAATATTTCTTTCTGCAGGACAGTCCCTTTAAAACCAGTTGTAGACAGCCCTGGCAACACACGTCAGAACACATGCACAACTTGAGCAGTCATCCAACACTGTATGTGTTACTTTACATCAGGGATGCTAGCCTTCAAGATCAACATGTCTGCAGTGTTAGACTCAAAGTTGGATCCAACTTACATGACTATATATTTTTTTTTACACCATAAAACTATGATTACCTTATTCTTGTGTGTTTGATTGCAATGTGAAAAAAAAGTAGGACAGTGGCTCCAAAGGACCAAATTTGATAACCTCTGGTTTGTAGAAAGTGAGCATATATTTTGCTGTTTATAATGTACTGGGTATATGTAAATTTAAGATGTTTGTTTGGATCATCATTGTTATATTGTATTTTTCATTGTTGTGCATGTACAGAAATTTTTGTCGAATTGTCAAGATAACAAAATATGTCTTTATTAGAAAAAATTACAAGTACCACAGAACAAGTAACAAATTTGTTTGCGAAGAGCACTTGGTAAAAAATAAATAAAGAGAATTTGTACAAATATTTCTATCAAGTGTCTACATTACGTATTGTTACAAATTATTTAGTTTTTTTGAACACACCATCTACATTATCTTTGTGGAACACAACCCTGATACTGTCCATGGGGGTCAGGGAAACGATCACGTATTGTCCACACGCAGCAGCTGGGAATGACCACCCTGTGCCCCTGTCCCAGTGCCCCATATTGCCACACAACAAATTGACGGTAAGCAGCATAACGGAACTGCCTATTGCTCTCCACAGCATCAGGAACAGCTCGGATATCAGTCCAGATACGTCTGGCTAAGCGCAGTACCCCCTCTTGTAAAATATAGGCCCCCATATGGGGGAGTCTGGAGATGCAGTGCTGCTGCTGTTGTTGCCCACAACACTTGCGTTCTAAGTCAGATGGCATCTCTCTGCAGTTAGCGCAGACACACCAACTAGGCTGACCAGAGAGAGAAGGGCCAGCTGGAGGAGCATCTGAAGCTGTGAGATGCATGATGTCAAACATCTGACTGGGGTCCCAGGCAAGACAAATCTCCAGAATCTGACGGCACTGCTGTAAACTCAGTCGTCGAATTCTGGCCTGTGAGGCAAAACATTATTTAAAATTATTTATATAGTTTTTAATAAATACAGCTTAGTTTTATAAGAGAAATTGTGTACAAAGTGCATGACAGGTAAAAAAGCAAAAATAAAAGTTTAACTGTCCACAGATTGAGACATGTTGAAGTTACTGTTGATGTTTCAATAAAGTCTTCATAAACAATGTTATGTAGTTACCTGCTCATCTGCAATTCGTGTAGATTGCAGATCTTGAACACGACGTGCGTCATCTAGTGTGAGTCCTAATGCTGCTTGTATGGTAACGTTACTCCGACCGCGGCCGGCCCGTCCTCTGCAGCCCCTACGTGTGACCCTTCATGTGGCCTGTGTCGGCCTGTACGCTCACGTCGGACAAGGTACTTGTCTCCATAAAAACATCAATGGAGCCAAGCAGACTGTCATCGTGGAAACCCTGACATGCAAGAAACATTATTCCACACAAGTTTTGCTAGATACACAAACGGAAAAATGGTGCATCTAATTCTGTTTTCTAAAAAGTTTTTTTTGAAGTTTGGTATTGTAGTACTGTTACTAACTGTACTATAACGTTTTCTCACCGGTGAATGAGTCATGATCTGTTGTAGTAATGCAGTGTCAGGTACTCTGTGCGCGTTCATGCGTTCAGGGGGCGTGGCTTTGGACGGCGATTTGCAGGGAGGGTGGGACGTTGCTTTCAGTGCTATCAGGCTAAAGTTAGCATTTTCACAGATCTCCTACTGCACCTTTAACTAATTTAGTTGATGTTAAAGGGGATGTCTAAAGCTCTTTCATGGATTCTGACTTACATACCCTGTTAAAGAGTGGGATTCTCATGCTAAACATGGCCAAAGTAAAACACAAAAGAGTTGAATGTATGAGAATTTCTGTGCCACATATACTACTGCCATGTTGGTTATAAAGGGTGAAAATCCTCATATGAACACTTCTCCTGGAAGAGGACACACACACTTCAACCACAGTGAGAGCAAGAGCTTCGTTAGGCAGCGCTGCACATCACTTGCTCCAGAAAAATCTGTCCTTCTGGGTTTGGTTCAAACAACAGTCACCAAAGAAGAGTTTTTTGTTTGTGAGGGAAAGATAACCTTGTTCAGCTTCCCAAAGAACCTGGCGTTATGTGAACAGCGGATGCAGTTTGTTTTCTGGGGCAGCAAGTGTGTTTGTTTGTTTGTTCCTGGCATTTCGGTGACAAATGTTTTATACAAAGGCACTGATATGAATCGCAGTTCTGTGTGAAAAGCTGCTCTGTGTGAGTTCATAGTCTGTGAGCTGAGAGATTTGTACTCAAGCATTACATTGATGTGCTCACACGTTACAATAATACACTCTTGACATTTGTCATTAAAATAACTACTCAAATTAGCTATTAAAATAGGAATAAAGAAATGAATGGAGAATATCTTGTGTTATGATACGCAATAAATATGTGCAGTGTCTTGGCACTCAAATAAAGTAAAGCATTCAAATATTACTGCTTATTCTAAACAAGTGCAAGCAGTTCTTAAAAAGTATTAATGTAAATACAGCTCAGTTGTTTTCAGAAAGAATCAATACAGTTGTATACAGACTCTTCAGCTCTATTCATACTCAAGATTAACATGATATTGTCAGAAACTGTGTGTATGTCCCCTTTAAACTGTAAACTATCAGTGATTTTGAAAGCATTTTGAAAATTACATATATATATATATATATGAATGAAGTGAAGTGACATGTGGCCAAGTATGGTGACCCTTACTCTGAATTAGTGCTCTGCATTTATCCCATCCAAAGTGCACACACACAGTAGTGAACACACACACACACAGTAGTGAACACACACACACAGCAGTGAACACACACCCGCAGCAGTGGGCAGCCATCTATGCTGCGGCGCCCGGTGGAGCAGTTGGGGGTTCGGTGCCTTGCTCAAGGGCCCCTCAGTCGTGGTACTGAAGGTGGGAGAGACATGTACATTCACTCCCCCCAGCTACAATCCCCCTGTAGCGACACCAGTACAATATCTCACGGTTCTCAACCAATCAGACTTGAGAACCAAAACGAACTGTTGTATAATAAGTAATATCACAGAATCATTCTGATTCTGATTCTGATAAAGCTCATTCTGATATCTGTTATCCAAATTTAATAGGAGAAAATTGATATGCCACACCTGTGAGGTGGATGGATTATCTTGGCAAAGGAGAAGTGCTCACTAACACAGATTTAGACAGATTTGTGAACAATATTTGAGAGAAATAGGCCTTTTGTGTACATAGAAAAAGTCTTAGATCTTTGAGTTCATCTCATGACAAATGGGGGCAAAAACAAAAGTGTTGCGTTTATAATTTTGTTCAGTGTGTATATATATAAATATATAAGTGTGTTGGTAATTAAAAAGTTGCTAAGCCCCATGGACTTCCATAGTAGGAAAAAATAAAAATACTATGGGAGTCAATGGGGGCCAGAAACTGTTGGTTAACTATCCCTTTAAGTAGATCATAATGTAGTACAAACCTGCATCTGATTTTAGCTTGAGATGTGCATCTGTTTCCTCTCACCTTCTGCACACTTGAGATTTACCTGAAAATAAATTACACTGATTTGAGAAATAAACAAGTAGCATTTACTAAAGCAAATGTTTTTTGTGCTTTAACGCAGCAAATGCATGAGATCTTTTATCATAAATGAGAATGATGACCGTGATCATAATGAACAGTAAGAGAAGCAAACCACACCAGAGTTAATTAACATGTGTAGGAGAGAAGAAGGTCAAATAGAGATCTGAAAGCACGGAAGCTGATAAAAGACTGCTGGAGAACATTGTTACTGCTTTAACAACAGCAGCACATCAAGAAGAGGAGAAGTAGTAGTAAGAACTCACCTGTCCTGCATCATGCACCCAGAAACACTGAAACCTCTGTTTAAATGTGTTGAATAGCTCTGATAGTGACGGGTAAAGACGTGCAGAGTCTGCTCGGTGCGGATACAGATTACAGTGAAGGACTGTCAGGAACACATGTTATATAATACTCTGAGTCTGCATGTTGATACCGGACTGCTTCAGAGCTCTTGTGTCTCATCCGCTGGATGTAGCTGTTCATTTCCAGCTGTTCTGCTGCATGACACTGTCTTATTCTGCATTGCTCTGGAGTTCTTCAGCAGCTCTCTTACTGCTCCGTTCATCTTTCTTCAGTCTGTCTCTCTCTCTCCTGGTCTTAGGTTTGTTTTCTTTATTCTTCATCTCTCTGTCTCCAGTGTGTCAACTGCAGCATCAGCTCCACTGAAAGATAAATGATGCAGAGCTCTGCTCCTTTCTGCCTCTGCTATGGTTTTCTCTTCGGTCTCCTTTCACGAGAAAAGCTTGTAGACCAGAAGTGAACAACTGTCAATAATCCATCAGCTTTTAACGGAAGTGTTGAAGAATCCAGGCGTATCAACTACAGACACAGGTCTCTTTTTGTTTCTCCTTTCTGAGCTGATATTCTGGACACACAAACTGGAGCTGAGCAACTGTGAAGTGTGGCCGAACAACAACTTTAGATCGATTTCAATCGCATACATATAATCGGATTCGCACTGACGATGTGAACGTAGCTTTCATGCTAGTGTATATATCCCATATCGTGACTTTACCCTTACTCACACGACTCAACATAAGAGCTGGTGGAAGAGCATGGTTTTAAACTTACCTTACAGGAAAATATCGTTTCAGGTCATGTTCGAACAGTTCATCTTTGAACTGTTTCGATGCCAGGCCTAGCATCAGACGCACAAACGTCCAGGAAAACAGTCGTCTAAACCAGAGCTGATATTCTGGACACACAAACTGGAGCTGAGCAACTGTGAAGCGTGGCCGAACAACAACTTTAGATCGATTCCAATCGCATACATATAATCGGATTCGCACTGACGATGTGAACGTAGCTTTCATGCTAGTGTATATATCCCATATCGTGACTTTACCCTTACTCACACGACTCAAAATATGAGCTGGTGGAAGAGCATGGTTTTAAACTTACCTTACAGGAAAATATCGTTTGAGGTCATGTTCGAACAGTTCATCTTTGAACTGTTTCGATGCCAGGCCTAGCATCAGACGCACAAACGTCCAGGAAAACATTCTCCTTCTTCTTCTTCCGATCTGCGAGAGGCAACCAGCTCACAGACGCACTACCGCCCCCTACCTGCTGGAGACCGCGAGAAGAAAACTCCCTGTTAGCCCTGCGGTCTCCAGATATTAATCAAGAGTGCCAGTAACTTCCCCAAGGATTGCCTTCGAACAGGCTTTAACTGTAATATCTAGACGAACTTCCTTTAATTCAGCAAAGGTGCTTCTTCCTTTGGGTCCGCTCGTCGCATATTCTTCCATAACTTTAATAAGCTCTCGGTCAAGAGACACCCAAACTTCTGCTGTACCCTTGCGAGATGTTCAATCCTAACGCTGCTTTCCGGCTCGGTGTTTCACACTGCACTTGCACATGTGCCAAGAGTGCATGTTCGCTTGTTTATTAGTGTTTTTCTCACTCGCAATGATAGCTCACATCCCGGTGTAAACTTGGGTGGATTTGTTTCAAACTTCCAGTGGTGTTTGTCGTCAGGCCTGGAGAAAAGGTGTTGTCTCTGTTAAGACAATAAGTGATCACACATAAAACTTATTTGTGATTACTGCTAATGACATCGGACACTAAATTAAATTATCACACAATTCAAGAAATTCTTTCCTACAAGGACAAATATGACAAAACTGTGCAAGTTCTTTATTTACAGTACAAAAGCTTATTTACAGTACAAAAGCTTATTTACAGGAAATATTGGGATATAACAACCCTCTGAAGTGACACGAGAAACACAACACGTGGACTGGGAACGGCTGCTATAGACTCTATGCAGTACACAGATGAATGGTACATATAAATGATCAATGGTAGTTAGATGGTACACATATACACGTATTACAAAGGGTTCACATACTGTATAGCAGGGGTTTCTAAGCCTACTGAGAGCTACTGTCCTGCAGACTTCGGCTCCAATGCTCCAACACAGAGGTTCCCAACCCGGGTCCTGGAGGCACCCCAACACTGTCTCCTTTCTCTGACGCACCAGTTTCAGGTCTTGGAGTCTCTACTAATGAGCTGATGACCTGAATCAGGTGTGTTTTTTATTTACAGTACAAAAGCTTACAGTACAAAAGCTTATTTACAGGAAATATTGGGATATAACAACCCTCTGAAGTGACACGAGAAACACAACACGTGGACTGGGAACGGCTGCTATAGACTCTATGCAGTACACAGATGAATGGTACATATAAATGATCAATGGTAGTTAGATGGTACACATATACACGTATTACAAAGGGTTCACATACTGTATAGCAGGGGTTTCTAAGCCTACTGAGAGCTACTGTCCTGCAGACTTCGGCTCCAATGCTCCAACACAGAGGTTCCCAACCCGGGTCCTGGAGGCACCCCAACACTGTCTCCTTTCTCTGACGCACCAGTTTCAGGTCTTGGAGTCTCTACTAATGAGCTGATGACCTGAATCAGGTGTGTTTGATCAAGGAGACATGCAAACGTGCAGTGCTGGGGTGCCTCCAGACCAGGGGTGGGAACCACTGCTCCAGCACAGCTGTCTGTAATCATCAAGCGATCCTGAACACCTGAGCTGCTTCAGCTGTGTTTGACTGACTGGGGCTAACATACATATTACCAGAATGTGATTAAGATTTGATTTTGCGAATCTGCTGAAAGATCTTTTGTATTATATTTGGATGAGTACAGGTCTGTTCTTCCTCCTGTCTGGCCTCTCTGAGCTTGGTTTCATAATAACGCTTGTACTCTGTCAGTTTACACTGGTTTAGTCGTTCCAGCTCTTTGATCTTCTCTTCTTTCTCTTGCTCGGACACTGTCAGTGTCTCTATTCTCTCCTGCAGTTTCTTCATCTCTTCAGCAATTCTGGCCTCCAGTTCTCTCTGTATGTCTTGTAGTTTCTTCTCATACAGCTTCTTCAGTTCCTCTGGTCTAGTTTTCAGCATGAGCTCCACGTGCTGGTACGAGTCGCTGGTGTAATGTTCACCTCCACTAGCAGCGACTACGCCATCTACTTTCTGCAGGAACTCCACAACCTGGTTACGATCCTCCATGTCTTTATTGTTGAACACATGATGTCTTCCCCCACAGCGACTCAAGATTTCCTGCAGAGCCTCGTTGGCTTCCATGAATTCTTCAATAGAGCTGGTCAGTTCATCCCCGTGAGTGAAGAGGACGATTGTGTGTTTATCTGCTGCTTCTCCAAATATGGCTCTGATCTTCTCCACCGAGAGTCTCTCTTCCTCAGTGAACACATCCACTTTAATGACCAGGATGATGGCGTGAGGTCCAGGTGCGGTCATGTTTATGCACTTACTGATCTTCTGTGTCAGAAGCTCCTCCTCTGAAATGTCTGTGTCAAACATGCCCGGTGTATCTACTACTGTGATGTCTCTTCCAGCCACACTCTCGGTCTCTTTCGAGCACTCTTTAGTCACAGAAGAAGGGCTTTTGACGACTCTGAAGGCTTTTCTGCCCAGGATGGTGTTTCCGGAGGAGCTTTTACCTGCTCCAGTCATTCCCACCAGCACCAGTCTCACAGACACTGAAGACCAGTGAGAGAAAGAAGACGCGCTCATCAATGAGCCAAAACAGACCGATTGAGAATCAAGTGAGTAGTCCATGTTTATACTCACAGTTCGGGTCATCAATACCAAAGCTGCCCCTTCTTCCTACAAAGAGAAGAAAATTATTTAATTCATTTGTTCTTTATCTTGCTAATTAAAATAATCAAAAGTGTCCGTGAGGCAGCTGACATACTGGCGTCATGATGAAAATGCAATCCTAAGTGTTCTAACTGTTAGTCTAAATGCGTTTAGGACAAAGAGCATGTAAATGATCATTATGCTACCGTTTCTGCTTGAACATGTTACACAAATCAAATCAATTTGTGTTGTACATTTTCATTTCGCAACTTATAAAGCGTTCAAATGTGCATGCAATTTACATATTAAGACTACTGTTGGAAATGGCGAATGTAAATTCTATAATTTAATTTTCATTTTACACCAAACTTTGCACGTGTGGGTAATGGAAAATGTAAATTTAAATACAGAAGTACAATACCATTTTGCATATTGCACTTTAAATAGAACTTCTCTAGCTGTATGCTTGCATAGATTGATTGCCATCATCTGGGAGGAGGTGTCAGGGTACCTGCGGCTCCCCAGCCACATCTGACATGGTGAAATACTACAGTGTGAAACAGCTGTGTTCTGTGTGAGCATCTGTTAAACTGTGCTGTATTTCTGTGATGCACAGCTGTATTTTCAGCATCATTCCTCCAGCCTTCAGTGTCACATGATCTTCAGAAATCAGTATAATATGCTGCTCTGCTGCTCGAGCTGTTTGTTTGCAGAGCTTCACAGCACATGTTGTTGCCATTTCAGCGATACTTCATTTCAAATCTCTGCGATAGCTTTGCAGGGGTCCTCTAACAAGCATTTAAATGAAATTACTGACAACAACACGCTGTTAGAGTAACGATGAAGGAAGGAAAGCCGAATAAAGCAGGCCTTTTCAGACTCGGAGGTAAACCGCACACGTATCTGTGGTTAGTTCAGATGCTTGTCTCGGTCCAGGCTCGTCTGAAACGCTTCTGGAAGGCAGAGAGAGAAAAGCTTATTTACAGTACAAAAGCTTATTTACAGTACAAAAGCTTATTTACAGTACAAAAGCTTATTTACAGTACAAAAGCTTATTTACAGTACAAAAGCTTATTTACAGTACAAAAGCTTATTTACAGTACAAAAGCTTATTTACAGTACAAAAGCTTATTTACAGTACAAAAGCTTATTTACAGTACAAAAGCTTATTTACAGTACAAAAGCTTATTTACAGTACAAAAGCTTATTTACAGGAAATATTGGGATATAACAACCCTCTGAAGTGACACGAGAAACACAACACGTGGACTGGGAACGGCTGCTATAGACTCTATGCAGTACACAGATGAATGGTACATATAAATGATCAATGGTAGTTAGATGGTACACATATACACGTATTACAAAGGGTTCACATACTGTATAGCAGGGGTTTCTAAGCCTACTGAGAGCTACTGTCCTGCAGACTTCGGCTCCAATGCTCCAACACAGAGGTTCCCAACCCGGGTCCTGGAGGCACCCCAACACTGTCTCCTTTCTCTGACGCACCAGTTTCAGGTCTTGGAGTCTCTACTAATGAGCTGATGACCTGAATCAGGTGTGTTTGATCAAGGAGACATGCAAACGTGCAGTGCTGGGGTGCCTCCAGACCAGGGGTGGGAACCACTGCTCCAGCACAGCTGTCTGTAATCATCAAGCGATCCTGAACACCTGAGCTGCTTCAGCTGTGTTTGACTGACTGGGGCTAACATACATATTACCAGAATGTGATTAAGATTTGATTTTGCGAATCTGCTGAAAGATCTTTTGTATTATATTTGGATGAGTACAGGTCTGTTCTTCCTCCTGTCTGGCCTCTCTGAGCTTGGTTTCATAATAACGCTTGTACTCTGTCAGTTTACACTGGTTTAGTCGTTCCAGCTCTTTGATCTTCTCTTCTTTCTCTTGCTCGGACACTGTCAGTGTCTCTATTCTCTCCTGCAGTTTCTTCATCTCTTCAGCAATTCTGGCCTCCAGTTCTCTCTGTATGTCTTGTAGTTTCTTCTCATACAGCTTCTTCAGTTCCTCTGGTCTAGTTTTCAGCATGAGCTCCACGTGCTGGTACGAGTCGCTGGTGTAATGTTCACCTCCACTAGCAGCGACTACGCCATCTACTTTCTGCAGGAACTCCACAACCTGGTTACGATCCTCCATGTCTTTATTGTTGAACACATGATGTCTTCCCCCACAGCGACTCAAGATTTCCTGCAGAGCCTCGTTGGCTTCCATGAATTCTTCAATAGAGCTGGTCAGTTCATCCCCGTGAGTGAAGAGGACGATTGTGTGTTTATCTGCTGCTTCTCCAAATATGGCTCTGATCTTCTCCACCGAGAGTCTCTCTTCCTCAGTGAACACATCCACTTTAATGACCAGGATGATGGCGTGAGGTCCAGGTGCGGTCATGTTTATGCACTTACTGATCTTCTGTGTCAGAAGCTCCTCCTCTGAAATGTCTGTGTCAAACATGCCCGGTGTATCTACTACTGTGATGTCTCTTCCAGCCACACTCTCGGTCTCTTTCGAGCACTCTTTAGTCACAGAAGAAGGGCTTTTGACGACTCTGAAGGCTTTTCTGCCCAGGATGGTGTTTCCGGAGGAGCTTTTACCTGCTCCAGTCATTCCCACCAGCACCAGTCTCACAGACACTGAAGACCAGTGAGAGAAAGAAGACGCGCTCATCAATGAGCCAAAACAGACCGATTGAGAATCAAGTGAGTAGTCCATGTTTATACTCACAGTTCGGGTCATCAATACCAAAGCTGCCCCTTCTTCCTACAAAGAGAAGAAAATTATTTAATTCATTTGTTCTTTATCTTGCTAATTAAAATAATCAAAAGTGTCCGTGAGGCAGCTGACATACTGGCGTCATGATGAAAATGCAATCCTAAGTGTTCTAACTGTTAGTCTAAATGCGTTTAGGACAAAGAGCATGTAAATGATCATTATGCTACCGTTTCTGCTTGGACATGTTACACAAATCAAATCAATTTGTGTTGTACATTTTCATTTCGCAACTTATAAAGCGTTCAAATGTGCATGCAATTTACATATTAAGACTACTGTTGGAAATGGCGAATGTAAATTCTATAATTTAATTTTCATTTTACACCAAACTTTGCACGTGTGGGTAATGGAAAATGTAAATTTAAATACAGAAGTACAATACCATTTTGCATATTGCACTTTAAATAGAACTTCTCTAGCTGTATGCTTGCATAGATTGATTGCTCCCCAGCCACATCTGACATGGTGAAATACTACAGTGTGAAACAGCTGTGTTCTGTGTGAATCTCTGTTAAACTGTAATGTATTTCTGTGATGCGCAGCTGTATTTTCAGCATCATTCCTCCAGTCTTCAGTGTCACATGATCTTCAGAAATCAGTATAATATGCTGCTCTGCTGCTCGAGCGGTTTGTTTGCAGAGCTTCACAGCACATGTTGTTGCCATTTCAGCGATACTTCATTTCAAATCTCTGCGATAGCTTTGCAGGGGTCCTCTAACAAGCATTTAAATGAAATTACTGACAACAACACGCTGTTAGAGTAACGATGAAGGAAGGAAAGCCGAATAAAGCAGGCCTTTTCAGACTCGGAGGTAAACCGCACACGTATCTGTGGTTAGTTCAGATGCTTGTCTCGGTCCAGGCTCGTCTGAAACGCTTCTGGAAGGCAGAGAGAGAGGTACCTGCGGTCTGTGTGGTGTCGCCTGACGAAGCCATGCTCGGTTTCTCCGCGGATTTCTCTGATGATCACCGGAAGCTGAACACAAACAACATGCGGTCATGCGAAACATTTCTCTAGAGTCTGGACGCACGACAACAACAAGCTGTACTTACATCAAGTTACGTCCTTAGCTGATAAATCCTCCTTTTTGTTGTTGTTGTGTTTTTGGAGCTAACGTTTCGGGTGTCTTCTTCTTCCTCGTCGTCTTCTTCTTCTTCTTCTTCTTCGCGGTTTAACGGCGGATGCATCCACGAGCGCTGCATTACCGCCATCTTCTGGATTATTCTCCTGCGATGTTACTCCAGTTTAACTCCTCCAGCTTGTTTTCCTCATCAAACCCGCTCTAATTAAGACATTACTCATTCTCTGTTTCTAATCCGATCACTTTGCAGTATGCATCTTTAATGCCTGCCCCTGCAACCCATCTCGTCTCAATTCTTCATCATGCTTCTCCTCTGCTCTTCATGTCTTCTGCCGCTTAAAGTGCATGTCCTATGGTTTCTAATGTCTGACAACACTCACACAAACCAGCAGGATGCGTCTCTATAACGCGTAGTGTCCTATTTAAATGACTGTGTCCTGCTCTTAATCTTGGCATCACTATTTCTCCAAGTCCTCTCTGTATCAGCCTTGTTTTGAACGGCTCACAGATGTCCTCCTTCAGCTTCCCTGTCCCACTGATGTTGCCCTTCTCTAATTACACAAGCTCTATGAGTAATATTTGAAGATGTTGTGGCTCAGATAAGGTCCGTGGGGTTTATTTCTTTGCTCTTGGCAGACATGCACTCCTACAGAAACATGGGTTTTGTGCAGATAGGGGAGCAAACATATGTTGTCAGCCAAATAAAATGATCAACCATTTCAAATAAAATAATGGCGTTTTTTAAGATTGAAAAATGCTATAACTTTGGAGTTTGACAGCGAACACATTGCAGCCGTGCTTGAGACGGCGATGACGGCCTTCAGGTCTGTGTTCAGCTGCTGCAGCAGGAACATGTGCTGCTTCTGCTGCTGTTCTGCTGTGATTCACCAGCACAAACACATGCTGAGCATTACAAACAGCTGATTCAACTAGATGGACGTATGAGCTGTGTTGTCTGAAAAGAGTCTTTCACGTTTATATGTCTGTTATAATTGACCAAAGTAATGTGTCATGGACCTACAGACATTCATAGCAATCGCAAAGCGTGACAAAATGAGTATTCACTAAAGTCTTAATTCTGTGTCTGTTACTCGCTCTCATGTTGCTCTCGCACGTCAAACACGCTTTTAGACGTCTGTGCGCTGTAAGGTTTTACGTTTTGTTTTATTTCATTTTTAAGGTTTTATTTTATTTAAGGCATTATTATTATTATTATTTCCCATTTCATATTTTATAGTTATTTCCCATTTCATTTCCCGCGTCTTGTTTTTTAAATGCAAAAACGCATTCTCTTGGGACTCAGCTCACGTGCATCTACAGGTATTTCCTGAACAACCGCAGGTCAGATATTCTCGCACAGAATGAGAGCTCATTAAATCACCAACACGATTGTTTCTTTTTGCTAATTATTGTTTTATTTTAGTTCGTTTTTCAGTAACTGTTGTTTCGTTTAGTTTTTCATTTATTTTGAAATGTTAATTTTATTTAAATAAAATTTAAATAAAATTGAAACCCCCCCACTGAAACCCAAAAATAAGCAAACACACAGCAGGCAGGTGTGCAGGCCATCACCCTCCCATGAGAACGGGCTCCCAAAGGGAAACCCAGCAGCAACAAACAACTCACAAAACACACTCAAACTAAACTCAAAACAATTACAGCCATTACGAACATGCAAACACCCCACTTCCCTTATTTAAAGGAACTAGATGAGTGATAAACGCAGAACAATACACGGCGATCTGAACAGGAACTCAGAGAATGTTAAATAGTGTGTGTAATGGCTCTCAGGTGAGTGTGTGATTAGTGACGGCTGTGTGATCGGTGAATTCAGCTGTGTAAGTGCAATAGATGATGGGAACTGTAGTCCAGAGTGACATGTAACAGTCTGTGTAGTGTGAGAGTCAATGTAATGGTAGAGTGACCTCTAGTGGCAATCGGCCCGAAGGCCACGGACCGGATTCGTGACACTGATACTCTAAACCAGATAACACTGCAATTTGTCTGATATACAAAATTAATCATCATTTAACTTTTCTATCAGCCAAAAGGTAGAAAGAGACTGAGAAAAACAATTTATTGAATTATATTAATTCTTAAGTTTTTCTAATTTTTCAGCTTCTTCTGACCAGCAAAAATTCAAGAAGTGTTATACGATAATGGAAAATTACTGCTTCACAACACTGTCCTGTGACGTTAAAGACCTTGATATGGAGACACACACACATACACACACACACACAAAGCTTGTGAAGGCAACACAGTGCACAATGAAACCATAACTATAGCAAGAGCATAAGTAAAAATTAATAACTATGAAATAATATGTACACATAATAAGTACATTTCAACATCCATAACATCCAATAAACTGTGTTGCTTGGTACAAATAAAGTTTTGTTTTGCTTTCTTTTTCAGAACGTTTTATTAGCTGAAAAAAATATATACATATATATGTTTTTTTTTTTTTTACTGAAGTGGTTGTATAACAGCAATATCAGTTGCTTTTGTTCTGAATATCAGCTCTCCTGATAAACGTATATAGGTCAACGGCATGATAGTGAGTAATTTTGCTTAACTGTTGTAAACTATTAACCAGCAACAGCAGCTTATGAAACTACTTAGCACCTGCCTTGCCCTCTCCCTTTTCATAATCATATGAACTGGAAAACAAAGTGAATTCAGTTGATATGCTTAAACGTAAGGTAAGCCAGTTTCTTTTCTGTTTGAAAAAGAAACAAACACTTTATTTAAGATAAGTGGCTATGCATGCATTATTTTCAGGCTTTGAATGTTTTTGATCTGAACCTAGTGAATACTTCTAAGAGCAATATTCTTACTGCTGCTTCATGGATGAGTTTGTTCATTTTCACTTTGATCAGAGACTCAAACAGAAATATATCTTGTCTGTCAGTGATGGACCACTTCAAATTGGTGTTTGACACTTGTGGGAATCAACTAGAGGAAACATTTAAACCGTAAGCATTTCTTGCTCTAACTTGACTTTATAAATGTATATTATATAATTTATGTTTGCATTATGACAAGTATAGTTGATAAAAATGTAGTCACTTTAGAGTGTACTTTACCAGAACATGTTCTCTATGTGTGTTATGGATCAAGTTGGGACATGCACATAAATGTAAATAAATGGCTTTCCAGCAGATTCACTGTATGTGATATTCCACAAAGCATAAAAAACCTAGACTCCCACTCAAACCATGCTCATGCTTAAAGAGTGTGAAATACTCTGATAGTCCACTAACAATTAAAAATGGC